>NC_048299.1:230465957-230741563 GCF_013100865.1 Trachemys scripta elegans | reverse complement strand
GTGTAAATCTGGATATGTTAAGCAAACAGTTTATTTTGTTTTAATTCCATTTACTCCTTGTTTTTAATCTTGTTGTTATTAAGATTACTGTTGTGTGGGTAATTTTATACACGTTTCCCCAGAGAAAAAAGAGAACACCATAACCTAAAGAGGTAGGTTAGAGAATTTCTGGAATTTATACCACTGTTCAGTCGCAGCCAGGGAGGATGTCTTCTCCTGATGAGGTGAGCTGCTAGAGACGATAGTAAGTAGCACATAAGGCGAGAAACCAAAAGGCCAGGGAGCAGGCAAGAATTGGCAGCGGTGCTGGTTGTAATTGCATTCATTATTTCAACATGAAAAGAATGTTACACTGACTTTTTACTCTATGGTTTCAGACCAGGTGTTAAACCTAGTTTAGTATTAGAAATTTACCTCCCCAATATAATTTCCACACACAGAATAGATTAAACTCAACTGTGAGCCCATCTGTAGAAAGGTTTCAGAGTAGCAGCCGTGTTAGTCTGTATCCGCAAAAAGAAGAACAGGAGTACTTGTGGCACCTTAGAGACTAACAAATTTATTAGAGCATAAGCTTTCGTGGGCTACAGCCCACTTCTTCTATATGCATCCGAAGAAGTGGGCTGTAGCCCACGAAAGCTTATGCTCTAATAAATTTGTTAGTCTCTAAGATGCCACAAGTACTCCTGTTCTTCTTTTTGCGGATACAGACTAACACGGCTGCTACTCTGAAACCTTTCTACAGATGGGCTCACAGTTGAGTTTAATCTATTCTGTGTGTGGAAATTATATTGGGGAGGTAAATTTCTAATACTAAACTAGGTTTAACACCTGGTCTGAAACCATAGAGTAAAAAGTCAGTGTAACATTCTTTTCATGTTGAAATAATGAATGCAATTACAACCAGCACCGCTGCCAATTCTTGCCTGCTCCCTGGCCTTTTGGTTTCTCGCCTTATGTGCTACTTACTATCGTCTCTAGCAGCTCACCTCATCAGGAGAAGACATCCTCCCTGGCTGCGACTGAACAGTGGTATAAATTCCAGAAATTCTCTAACCTACCTCTTTAGGTTATGGTGTTCTCTTTTTTCTCTGGGGAAACGTGTATAAAATTACCCACACAACAGTAATCTTAATAACAACAAGATTAAAAACAAGGAGTAAATGGAATTAAAACAAAATAAACTGTTTGCTTAACATATCCAGATTTACACTTCCCATATGGTGAACTATATATGGCACTCTAATCTTAGTTACAGGGGAAAATAAGGAAACTGCATAGCTTACATCCCTTGAAAGCAGTCCTCTCTCACTGACTGCTTCTCGGGAGTAGTCAATTACTTTTTGTCAAGGTCCAAATTTCTTGGTCAAGGTATAGTCAAGAGCTAGACTCCAGAGAAACATTTTTCACACCATATAAAAATAATGATGATAATAAGTAAATAAAAATATTTTGCAGTCCGTTCAAAAAACGTCTGGCAGTCCGGATTTAGCCTGCGGTCTGCCTGCTGACTACCCCTGGCTCAGGTCCCCTAGTCAGCATGGCATTGCTGTCTAAGGAGAGATGTGAGTCTCTCTCACGCAAACTCCTTGTCAAGCTGCTCCCCTCTCCTGCCCCTTTTCTAGTGCAACAGCAGCCACTTTCTAAACAGTGTTCTCCATATACTTGCACATACATTGGGGTTTGGGGTATTCACTGTATTCTGCAAGAGATAGGCCACTGAAGATACTCAGACCCTTTAATAATGAGTAATAACTGCCTTTCAAAGACTTAATGACCATGCTTAGATACCACATTCCACATATTGTTGTATAAGAACCTAACTTATCCAGGCATCTGGTTTAAAACCTTTATTTTGTATTACCAATTTAATATTTAAGCAATTTTCCTTTGCTAAACAAATTATGGGCAGATCCCCAGACCCTACATCAAACCAATGTTTCCCAAACTTTGAAAGCTGATCTGTCTTTCAGGAAGATGAAACCAATGGTGCCCTACCTTCAACTCTTCATTAAAGGCCTTCCCTCTTCATTTGTACATCTTCTGGACACTGTGACTAGTCTGATGCACCACTGCAAGGGGGCATGCCCCACACATCACAGCTGTTTTATTCAGGCTCTTTGCCAACAGGGGCAAACATTGCTGCCTTAGTTACACAAGTTTCATATTTTGAAGGTTTTTTTTGCAATCACAACAGATAGACTATCTTAATTTTTTTTTAAAGAGAGCTGAAACTCTGAAGAAGAAAAGTCTGACTGCTCCCCTTCATGCACTGCCTGAGTGGGCCCCATATTTTAGGAAACATTAAATTAATTTCTGCATTTTCTATTTTTTTAAAATAATTTCCCTGAGAGAAAAAAATTATATAAAACTTATATATATGTGTGTGTGTCTGTGTTGTGTTATATAACAACTACTCTGCACATTAGCAGAGGCTAAATGAAGCCAAAGATATACATTTACACTCTTCGATATTTTTTTTAATATTGGACAAACACCAGAACACCAACCACAAACATTTAGCAATGAACAAGTCAGCTATATTACTTCTAAACTGAAGTGTCTTGCGTCTGAGTGAAATTCCCTGTTTAGAAAAGAGAATCAGGGCTGGGTAAAAACATTCTTTCTAGACTTGAAGTTCTTTTTGAAGATAGGAACAAAGCAACAAAGGCCACATTTCCAGAAAATAGAAGCTCTCATCCTCATACAATTATATGCCCATATTTATATGCAAAAAAGCCTTGATTGTGTGAATAAATGGCCAGTTAGGCTTCTAAATGGCCTGTGCATTCAGTCGCAATAAATGCACACACAACTGCAGGTACAGAGTTGGATTTTTGTCTAGCGACCAAAACACCACACAGCTAGCACAACTGGAAGTCTTGAAAGACTTTGAAGGCTAGATAGTAGGAGTTTATACAGTCATATGCAGTTCGCTACACTCTGCAGTCATTACATTCCTTTTCTCTTCTTTTCACTTTCTAACTTCCAATCCTCTTGCTAATCTTCTTTCCTCTTAACTTGTTGTTTGGAGACAGTCATTATTGTTTTTTTTAATGCGTTAACAAACATTGATAGATATTTCACTGGTAAAGCAGAAGCCAGAGTATAGCAAAGAGAAGTGAGAGTTACATTCTTCATTTATAAAAATAGAATGGAAAAGCATAATAAAATTAACCAGTAGTGGCTGATTTTTCTAACAGTAACTATGTAATTATACTGCCCTTGGGAGAAAAAAGTTATGCTGAGTGTGAAATAATGCCTTTGCAATATATAGCAATGAGTCCTTAGAGCATAGCATACAGTGTATCTGTTGCCTTTGAGCAGGTAGAACCCACTTTTGAGCTGGAGAGGGCTCATGCAAGCCCCTTTTAAACAGAAGAATCTATTGGTCCCAAGAAGGAGAAATTGCCATTTTTATGTTAAGAAAAAAAAAAAAAAGCCTGTGGCTTTTCCCTTGTGAAGATAGCAAATTCGAATGGCTGTAAATAAATGGTGAGAGTTGAGAGGAACAACCAAACTCCATTTCTTCAGAAGGTGCCTGGGGGAGGCCATGGGAGCAGAAGCTCTCAACCATCAATTCCTTATGAAAAATGAATGACTTAAATTGGGGTGTTTCTTAGTAACCCGCCCCAATCTTTTTAGGCCAGGCCTGTGTAGAGAAATGCAATCACAAGTGAATTAGTTCGGAGGATTGTTTGGAAAGGCTAATCAAAAATGCCAAAATGGTAAGGTGGGCTCTGAATGTTAACATTTTCAGCATTCTCAAGCTGGGTTTCAAGCAGCTGCTGAGACACAGGTTGCACCCTCCCTTGCCGCAGATGCTGCAACCAGAGAAACATGCCTACTTCAGTCCCCACAATACAGATTCGTCTTTGCAACTCTCAGGCTCCTTGCACTGGCCACTCCAGCAGCACATTAGCAGGTGGAGGTGAGGAGGTAGGACCAAGCTGGTGCTGCCGCTGCTCTGAATGGGGCCCTACAATAGTTATTTAAGGATTAAAGAAGGAAGGGTGCCAGCAAACAATGAATGGCTGGGTGGGAAGAGTGAGTGTTTCACATGTGACATACAGACCTAAATCAGGTGGGGTAGAAAAAAGGTTGCTTCTTCTGATGGTTAACTTTAGTTTGGGATGGGGGCAGGGGTGTTAGGAAAGGGACTGGAGAGAGGAAGGGTGGGGGGAATGGATTGGCGAGGTAGGATGTGAGATTTGAGGGTTGTGATCGGACGGTGTAGGGTACAATGGAATGGGTTGGTATGACAGCAGGAGTATGTCTGCCTGGGAGGCAGAATGGAAGGGTTGATGAGGTTAGACCTGGGGTGTGAATGGAGGGGGAGTGGCTCTGAAGGATTAGGACCTGGGGAGGTTAGACCAGGAGGATCTGGGGGAGTAGTAGGCCTGGAGGGTATAGGGAGTCTGAGGGCATAAAATGGGGGTTTGGGATGTTAACCTTAGGGTATATGAGGATGGAGGAGGTAGAATAGGGAGAAGCTGGGGAAATTAGGCCTGGTGTATGTAAGCAGTCTGAGTGTGTAGGAGGTTAGTCCTGGGATAGGATGGGGACTGGGAAGGTTACACCTGAGGACAGTGGTGATAGAATAGGGGAGATTAGGCCTGCCATATTGCATGGTGGAATTGGAAGAGATTAGACCTGGCATACTGGGTGGTAGGATGGTGGGAAGCTTAAGCCTAGAGCATTGGTCAGTAGGATGTGGGGTAGGTTAGGCCTGGTGTATTGGTCTGTAGGCTGGGGAGGAGGTTAGGCTGGGTGTATTGGTCAGTAGGATGGGGAGGGAGGTTAGGCTGGGTGTATTGGGAAGGAGGATGGTGGGAAGGTTAGGCCTGGTGTATTGGTCAGACGGATTGTGGGGTAGGTTGGGCCTGGCGGCAGGAAGATGCATGGGAGGTTAGGTCTGGTGTGTTGGGAAGTAAAATGGGCAGAGGTTAGGCATGGTGTGTTGGATGGGAGGAGGGGGGTGGAGGTTAGACCCGCTGTTCAGTGGTAGGATGGGGGGATTTTAGGCCTGGTGTGTTGGGCTGGAGGATGTGGGGAGGGTAGGCCTAGTGTATTGGGCAGTGGGATTGAGGGAGGTTAAACTTGGCGTATTGGGCAGGATGGTGGGGAGGTTCTGTATGGTGTATTGGGTGCTAGGATGTGGGGGAGGTTAAGCCTGGTGTATGGAGTGGAAAGGTGGGGAGAAGTTAGATCTGGTGAATTGGGCAGGAGACTGATGGGGAGACTAGGCATGGCGTAGTGATCAGTAGTATGTGGGGGAGATTAAGTGTGGCATAGTGGGCAGCAGGATGTGAGGAATGTTAGGCCTGCCTGGCATATTGGCAGGAGGCTGGTTGGAAGATTAGGCCTGGCGTTTCAGGCAGGAGGATAGGGAGGGACGTTAGGCCTGACATATTATTTTGTCAAACAATTTTTAAAAGATGCTTTTCCCCCACAAATCTTTGCAATGGATAAGAGGGCTATACCCCTCCACCTTTGTGGATCAAGAGAAAAATAATTTATTTTAAAAATAAAACTACCTGCCTGTTAAAATATTTCCAACCTTTCCCATCTACCCACTTGTCTCTAGGACTCATTGTGGCCTTTGCTTTCATAGCTCATCATTCTTCACTTTAAACCTGAATGGCATTTTTCCTGTTGACCCTTGTGGTTTCCGGACCTTGCAAGAGATACTGTGTTAATGCATTTTCCCAGAAATTAGGGAGGCCACGCTTTCCAAGGTCATTAAGGAGTTTCGCTTCCAGACCTACCCGAGAAATCAAACCTCATTATTTCATTTCCAATAATAAACCTTTAAAGGAAATCTAAAGTTGCACCCCTCATTACAAATAAAAGTACATTAAACATAAACTCTAACATTTAAAACAGCAAGATTGCACCTACATTGTATAATCGCTACACAAAGGACCAATAATCACTTTGTTCAAAAGAGATAATGCAGCATAATATAAGTAGTAGTTTAAGCAATTATCTAGTAGAACAGTTAATCATCACCCTCAGTTCACAGCCTTTTGTTTCTCAGGAATACACATGTCAGATTGTAATTAAATGCATTCACACTATTCAGTGCCAAGCAAGCTGCCTGGATTGAACAGGGGAACCAAGCTGGAAAGCACAAAACAGACAAGTTTAGACACAGCTTTTATGACTGTTTCTGCCTGGCATGGGGTCCTTGCTGACAAATTTGTTATGTAAGGGTGAAACTGCACTGTAGTCAATTATTTATAAAAGAATACAATTTATGTTAAAAACTGTGCCTCCATAAGGTTTATTTTTACAGCATTTTCACATTTTCAGAGCATTTTGTTACTGTGCAAATTATCTGCTTGGAATAAATGTTCTTTGACTTGAATTTATAAGCAAACCAACTCTTTAAGTAAACTGATTAGTTCAAAACTGTTCCATGACAAGGATTGCAAATTTAACCATAACATCTGACATTTGGCGTTTTTTCCTTTTCCAAAGTACAGTATCAGATGCAATTGTTACTATTTTACAATTGTTAGAATAGACTTTGATGGATTTCGTGATAGGCAATTGAACCATGGTAGTGTGCACAGTGATCTATGAAAAGATGTGGGGGAAAGACAACACTTTCTCGATTCACAATATGGTTATCCTATGGCCCTATTAAAACTCCAGACCACCTTGGAACATAGACAGGATGTAACCAACCATATATCTGTAACATGCCACAACCTCAGAAAAGAGGAGTATAGCGTGGTTCTGGAATATGGTTGAAATATAGTTAGGTCCCATCTACGCTAAAGACATAACAGTAGTTTAATCATGTCAGCTGACTACTGTGGTATAACCATGTATCCCATGTTACTGTAGCGGGGATGGGCCTTAAGGATTTACCAAGTCATACATAAAATATTTTCTCACAAAGGTGAGCACTAGAGAACAAAGACTTTGTCCACACTGCGGAGTAGAACCATATAATCCAGCTGCAGCTAGCAGGTTTCTTGCTGCTTGCTTACAACAAAGCAACCACAGTTTCTTACTCCCTTCAAATGAAACAAAAAACCTCCAAACACCCATCTGTACAAACTTTGGCCGAGAAAGCCAGCTCCTCCCTCCTAATGTTTTTAAATGCCATGAAAAAACACATCTAGAGTTGGCATATGTCCTCACAATCCTGAAACTGGAGCTTCAATTACTTTTCTCACACATCTATGAGCAGACATGGGGCAGGGTAGAAATGGGTCATTTTTAATATGGTATAGCAATGAGTTATGAATATTTCCGGACACTAGAGCAGGCATAAAGAGGAAAGGATGTGAGGAGTGAATTTATCAAGGAGAACAGTGTTTTTAACTTTCTAAACAATGTATTCTTATTATTACACATCAGTTATTATCATTTGCTACTGAAGTACAAAACATCATCTGAATGCAACACCGTAACCTTCACTTGCAAAAGATAAGACCTTTTTCTAGCTCCTCAAATCCAGTCAGTGATGTTATATTTCCTCAAAAAGTTTATTTTCCCGCTAATTCTTTTGATGGTGTTAGAATATAGAAAGAGGTGGCACATCTTTGCTCAGATTTCCTCCCAGGTCTGTCTAGTACTTTTTGGCCCACACCTTACCTAATGCAAATTCACATATACCTCTTGTTTTCTCAAGACCTTGCGGTGATCTAGATTTTGTTACCTCTTCTTCTTTTTCCAGTAAAATCAAAGGAGTTCTGAGATAGTGTACAAATGATCCTTTGTGGACATGAACTACTTCACAAAAGGAAAATAAAAAAAGACAGTTGACATGTTATCCAAAGGGCCCCTCACATAAGAGGAGATAGAGCCTCAGTTATTTGCTCCCTAGAGCAAACACCTCTTGCTATGATCGTATTGTGTTTGAAATTATGTATCAAATGTAACTCTCCTCTGCCCTCAAACTGTGGTTTACCATAGTTTGAATACTTGTGGAGTGAGCCAAACTGTATTCACCAGCTGCTGTACAAACTGTGAGTGGTCCTGTTAGAAAGCATGGTTAGGCCCTTGTTCTTAAAATGGTTAATGAACATGGCTGACCCTGTGTATATGAGTGAGACAACTTTAGTCAGGACCCAGCTGGGGGGTGGGAGTGGAGCTAAGGATTTTGCTGTATTTGACACTCAGGGTATGTCAACACTGCAAATGAAAGTGCGACTGTACCATGGGAAGAAGTATCTTTGGTAGCTTTAATCTATGTTATTGTAAATGTGACGGCACAGACTTCAGCATGGGTCACCAATACAAATACAAACCCATAGTCCCGAATGGGCTTGTATGTGGGCAGCTAGTGCACGTCACCACATCTATACTATTATTCTGACCACTGCTAACTAGATTAAAGCTAGTAAGAGTATGCCTGCTTGTGCTACAAAACCCTCTTCATTTGCAGGGTAGACATAAACTCAGTGTCAAAATTCACAGCTTTATAGCGCAGTCACATCTCTCACAGTTTCAAACTGAACTCTCAGTTCCTTGGCATCTCATGAGAGCTTACTGAAAAACAATGCTGCTTAATGGTACTTTACAAACAGAACAAAAGAGTCCCTGCCTAAAAGAGTTTATAATCTAACAATTCAGCATTTCAAGAAATTAAAAAGATATTGGTAATTTGGAAAAAAAATCAAATAAAATGCAAATGAATAATTGACAGTGAAATAATAATGGCATGATACTCAGCAAATAAATGAATGTGATAAAACCAAGGTGAAGCAGGACCTGCACATTTACCTCTTCTGTATTACTTTACAGATGTTGAACTTCCCTGGCCTGGTGTAATTATCCAAGCTAATTATCCAACCAAATTCGGTGATGAATCCTGGTTACGTGCCACCTAAGGCATGTTGCCCATATGCCAAGAAGAATATTCTGTCTGGTTAAATATTAACCCTTAGCATGTTGGCTAATCCCCAGTTGACTGTCCTAAGTGCTCTTGTATCTCCCTGGTTGATTGAACCACATGTGTTTAGCCCCTTAGAGACTAGCTTGTTTCCATGGGCATAAGGAGGTAGCCAACAGGGGGATGATGTGCTAGGGAAGAGGAATGGTTTCTGGCTCCTGAGTAGTGGGGCCTGGTTAGGAGTCTTGGAAGATGTTAGTTGTGACCTGAGCTGCATACGTTCTCCTGTTAGCCATCTCTCCAGCCTGCCCTCCTGAAGTGACACATCTCTCTCACTTCTGATTCCTCCTTCAAGCAAGGAATCTGTGTGTGTGTGTGTGTGTGGTGGTGGGGGGGGGAGGATTGGTATGCTGAAATGAAAACTTAAGCTGGGGAGGAACTAAGATGGAACCAAGAGTAGAGGCTTATAGATAAAGATAAATCAGGTGGAGAATGTAAGGCTGCCCACTCTCCTGGGGGATAGCCTTCTTCCAATGGCTTTGCTGTGGGCTAGGGAGCCTTCTTTAGCAGTTGAAGGGAATAGCAGCAAATTTGCACGTACTCATCCATGGTGCTCTAAAGATTAATTCTTTCAGCATTACTTAAAAGCAACCACATAAGTGGTCAGTCTTTTCTGTGTTCAAATACTGAGCAGCTTCCTTTGTTGAGAAACATGGGCTCAGTCGTGGGAGGTGGAAGGTGCCCTTATCTCTTACTGATTTCAGAGGCTCGGGTCCCAAAAGGTATGTCTATACAGCAGTCAGAGTACTGAGTGCTGCTTAGGTAGACATACCCATGCTAGCTTTTATCTAGCTAGCACAGCTTTAAAATAGCAATGAAGACATGGCAGCATGGACCTTGGCATGGACTAGCAACACAAGTACGTACCCAGGTTTGCAGGTAGGTTTGACCACCTGCACTGTCACATTGGCAGACTGGACATTTTGCTGGAAACTAGTTTTAGTATGGCAGTACTAACTGAGATTCCAGGAACGTACAGTTATAGACTCATTAAACAGTGGGAGAGATTTCTAAAAGCTATTTTGAAAAAAATTGTAATATCTAGTAAATATTTGTTTAGCTAGCTTTGGCATTAGAATTAATCATTACAATTTTCTTCTTAAGTTGTGTCCCCCAAGGGTAGGACTAACTGAACTTTCACTTCCCCCTTTTCCAGGCAGGTTGGTCCTGAGTCCATATTCTTAATAGTTTCAGCCTGAAAAACTACTTATGCCATCTGAAAGAGGGGTAAATAAAGGTCTTTAATTTTCCTTATCCCCTGTTGATACCACATATTTCCCTATGCTTTCATCAACAACAACAACAAAATCGGTGCATTTTGAGACCATGACATGGCAGCATTTGAAATCAGCAAACCTCATAACCAAGGCCTCATCAGTCAAAGAGAGCCCACACATACAAGCAGGCTCATTATGCAAAGCCACATTTTGCAGTTGCTGTTCCTAGTATATAATGGAAACATAATTACTTTCCACAAGAGTCTACTTTTCTCTCAGTTTAACATATGTCTTATTAAATATCTGTTCTTTTTATAAATAACACACGGTGATCCATTCTCCCCCAGATGCACGCATGCAACTTCTCCATTAGCCTTAATAGGACTTATGTGTGCATGAGAGAGCCTGTTGAACTCTATGCTATATGTCTATTTATAACACTTAAAGATCAAAAGTTAACCTTAACAAGGCAAATATCTACTGTTACTTTTCTGTTCTTATTAAAGGTAGCACTAGTATAAATTGTTTTCTTCAATCATTTTAGCAGAGCTGTTTAAAGTAATTCCCCAAGTACCATGCTAATAATGTAGCCCTAGGTGATTAGGCCCATATGAACATTTTAAAATGTTGATTAAATTAGGTGTGTGGGGAAGATATTTTTAAGAGTATGCGCTAGTATTCATTACAATAAAGTTTATTAAGACAGTGAGAGCTCACTAAACCAAAGATCATTATCTTTGTACCGAAAATTTAATTTGAAAACAAAAACAAGCCCTTGAACATTAAATCTGCACTATTCTTCTTTCTGTGCATTGTTCAGATTTAATATAATCATCCTTAGTAGAACCCACTAGAAAACAAATGATTTTTAATGTCAGTCACACTGTACCTTTTGCCTCATGTGGGGTAGGTGGCTGGAAAGATACTGGAGATATAAATAGGCAAACATATTGAGGACAAATTGATTCAACAACATCTGTTCTTCCAAGAAATAGTCAGCGCAAGGTGTAGATGACATTGATGCAGAGAGAATATTATTGTTATCGTTACTGTTTTGATGTCATTACCATGTTATTTCCATTGTTCTGACATAATCACTTGTTTATTCTAATTGCTCCAATCTCAACAGGGTGACTTTTATGTCACTTAGCAGCACAAATAAATAACTTATGTTTTATTGTTGCATTCACACATGTCAAACATACAGTTTAAAATCTGTAACCCTATATATATCATTCAAATGCACCCATTATGACATCACAGCAATTCATTTTTATTTAAAACTGTGTATATCAAAGCCAGAAATATGAGGTTATAGATAATTAAACATACATAAAAATTGTGGAAGGGATAGTTATGATCAGAATTACTAGTCAAGGAGTGACCTCTGTATTTTTGATAAACAATACTACTTCATTTCTATAGAGATTTTAAAATATAATTTCATGCATTCACAAGCTATGCTGATTTACACCAGATGGTAATTTGGGGGATCTATCTATCTATCTATTGGGGGGTGGGGGGGTGGGAAGAATCCCCAGGCGAGAATTTGCTTGCCATTGTTATTCAAACTCTGTGTTTTGGAATGCTGTACTGTGTTTTAAGCATTTTGCCTGTTGGTTTACCTTAGGTCTGTCACTGTGCATGAGCAAGATGCATGAATTAAAGATGTTTGCACTGCACTCCCGAATTGCTGGCGTAAGATATAAAAACCAAAATATGAAATAGAGAAAAGCATTTTTCAAACAAGCATTTTTGTAAATTTTGCACTCTGCCTGCCAGAAACATTAACTAGTGGAAGTAAACTATAATACACTCTCTCACACGTATATAGCTTTCTGTGTGCTTGTATGTGCACATACACCTGTTTTTACTCTCTGCCTGTGCATTCTCTGTATAGTTCATGTATTTAAATGTTTATCTTTCTTTTTCTGTTTGTTTGTGTGTCCATGTAGTATAGTGTACACACACAAATAGATATTCACATGCTTTAGTGCTATCATCAGCTTTTATATCTCAAGGATATTATATCACAGGTGGCAGCTCCACTGAAAATATTGCTATAAAAGATGTGAAAACAAAAAAGGGAGACTACAGTATGTTTCAAGTGTGGAAATGTAGAAAAAGGCAGAAAAGGTAGTTTAGGTTTACAGTGGTCTTTTTAGTAGATGCATATTGGCAATTAATTTGATCTGTAGTCTGAGGCATTTTATAATTAATTTCTCAGCATTTACCACATACAAGCCATCACTTTAAAGTGCTATGTCATTAACAAAATCCCATTTTTTTCATAAAGAATAGGTATACTGATCTACATTTTTCCATGCTGCCTAGCCAGAATGGACTCTAGGGATATTATCTTATTCAGAAAGAACCTTTCAAGGTTGAATAAAAGAAATGGTGCAGGGTCCCTGGGAGAGGGAAGTGATCATCATTTTCACCTTCAACTCTTCTTTGATGTGGCAGAGTCAATTTTTAATCAGCAGCCATCAGACTGGGCTTCATTTCGCCTTACAAAGTCCTATTACTCTGCCACTTTCTGGAAGGAGGTGATAAGGACAATGCTCTTCTTTTTCTCTTCATAGAGCCTCGCATATGATGAGTCCCTTTGGAGAGGCTTGATAAAAAAAAAAAAGAGTGAGTATGTAGGGATAAAGGTCACCTCTCTGCCAGAATTAACTCTTCAAGACAACAAACTTTGATTCCACTGCATTTGTTTTTAACAACTATTCTGTTGTCTTTGTGGGCAGCAGGAGTAATGAGAAAAGGGTTAACCCACATAATGGTTTTGATGTAAATGCTACGCAGGATTATTAGCCTGTCACAGGGAAAAAAAAAAACCAACCAAACAACTCAGTTGCCCCACTGCTAATGGACCTTACAGAAATTAGTGGCGTGAAGGAAATAGCATGCAATTAAAATGCACCTATCTCAGCAAAGCACCTCAAAGTAATCCTTTATCACAAGAGTGCACCGCAGATCCTTACAGATAAAATAAGGAAGAGTGATTTCCTACAATCACCCAAATTGAAAAAACCAAAAGAACAAAAAAACAAATAAAAACTATTTCCCCCTCTGGAGGTATTTTTTATGTTAAATAAACCTAAATTATTTTTAAACTATGCATTCATGCAGAAAACCCTCTGTAATCTCTTAGTATCATTTATTGTAGTCAGCAGTCTTAATTGCCTCCCTGAAATGGATCAGAGTTCTGGGAATTATACACTAAAATGATGTTACCACTCTCCAGTCTTCACATTCCTTGATATAATCTCATTAAAAATATCAAGCCTCTAGGTGAGGGAATACATATGGATGCTAAATGCATTTTAAGCAGTAGCACCTAAACTGAT
Source organism: Trachemys scripta elegans (assembly GCF_013100865.1). NCBI lineage: Eukaryota > Metazoa > Chordata > Testudines > Emydidae > Trachemys > Trachemys scripta. Next base: position 230,728,082 of record NC_048299.1, on the reverse strand, counting down.
GACCTAGTTATTACAGAACAAAGCAGCAGAAGATGAATTTTAATACTGAAGTAAAGCAGGTTTTTTTCTTTGGTTAATACTATAATTATTAACATGTTTTTGGACTGAATTTGCTTGTTACCCCTGAAAAAAATGATAATTTTGAACCAACCAAAATAGTGAAATGACATTTTTGGAGTAAAATAAATTCTTATTTTCCAGAAGACCACACAAGTGGGGGAAAAAAAAAAAACCCAATTGCATTAGCTATAATTACTGTAAAGAGATGGGAAAAGCGGTATGCCAAGTTCTGCTTTTTTTTTAACAGAAATGAGAGCTGTGTTAAAAAAAAATATAAGTCTCTAGAGAAAATACACTCATCACCCAGCCAAATAAGGGGCAAAGGCAGGGGGGAAGCACGCTGAGTCCAACATATGAAATCATTAGATTTTTATAGAATTGGATTTCCTGTTATAAATTGCAAAGAATACTTCTGCAAAAGCTAAGAGAGTATATAGCATGAAATATATCACATGCTATGTGATCTGATGTGTTGCAACAATAAGCCATTCTATCTTTGGTGCAGAATAATATAGCAGAATGGAATTCAGCCATCAGAATAAGCAATTTAAAAAGAAACAAACAAATATTTTAATTATCAGTGATCTAATGCATGCTGATTGTCAGTGAATCACCCAGATGAAGCCTTTGATAAACAGTAATACAGTGTCATCTGGTTTCAAAACAAAACAAACAAACAAACAAACAACCCTTGCTATGTGACACAATGCTTTTGAAGCATATGGTCACAAAACAGTGCCCCAGTGGATACAAAGGATTTTAAAAATAATAATGTGACATCCAACTAGAGTTAAGGTAGCTGTGTTTCCATTATGTGGTAGCCTCTGTTTTTCAGGGGTTCATAACTCAGCTGTTGAAATTTGCTTTTGAGGTGAAACTTGGAAACACTATGTAAAACAAAGACTTCTTTTTTTGAGTGGTCACAGTCAGTTTAGTGAGAACTGGATGACTCTGGGGATTGGTAACATGACATAGAATGTTTCAGGTCTACGGTGCCAGTTTACAGTTGTCCAATGTTGGTAGTGAATGAAAATAATAACCATCTGACGGCAGACTGGTGGTTTGTGTTATGTGAATAAATAGTCTCAGTTCCACCTCCACTATTGGTGTTAGCTGGTTGGCACCCGTCTTAACCGAGAGCTAAGAATTTTATGGGCAAGGACACTGAATTTTCCTTTTCTTCTTGAGATGAACCCTCTAGGCCAGAGTTGAGGTACGTTGGTGGGTCAGTTTGGAGAGCTGCTGCTGTAGCTTGTTTTATATTGCTGTGGCTAAAATAGGGGCTGCAGCCAGATGGCTGTCAGTCTAGTGCCTTTAATCACCATTAATCACCTTAAACAAAGGGCTCAACATGGACCAGTACATGCTGGTTTAATGAGCCGGTACTTGTTACTTCATACCCTGCTGTCAGGTCAAGTGAGCAAGTGGAGAGGCTGGGAAGAAGACACTAGGCTTCATCCCCACATGAGAGAGAACAGAAGTGGAACTTCCCTTTCTTACCATAGCAGCTAGGGAAGGGATAGAGATAAAATGGCACCACTCTCCCAGTGGCTGGGGCAAAGGAGGGATTTAGAGAGACGTTCTTCTTTGTTCCTCTCAGGAATGAGAGAGAGAGAGAGTGTGTGTGTGTGTGTGTGTGAGAGAGAGAGAGATTAGAAATCAACTCTCTTTGTGCATCTGCAAATCAGGGAAGAAAGGATTGAGAGCACTTTTCCAACCCCTTCCAGGTGGGGAAATATGTTGACTAGCAAACCTGACCCTCTAAACCAGGGGTTCTCAAACTGGGGTTCGAGATCTCTCAGGGGGTCATGAGGTTATTACATGGGGGATCACGAGCTGTCAACATCCACCCCAAACCCTGCTTTGCCTCCAGCATTTATAAAGGAAGTAAATATATAAAAAAGTGTTCTTAATTTATAAAGGGGGTCACACTCAGAGGCTTGCTATGTGAAAGGGGTCACTAGTAAAAAAGTTTGAGAGCCACTGCTCTAAGCAAGCATGGTGGTATCCTAATCCTCCAATGCTGTTCCTTTAGGGAAGGACTGTGGCTTGGTGTAATTTGGTGGGAGGGGCTTGGATATAAACCCAGTTTGTTTTTTGCCATGCTATGTATTATCTCTAGCTAAGTGGCATGTTGTCAGATAAGAGCTGAACAGGAAACATGAAGCTTTTTGCTGTGATGGCAAAAGACAGCAGGCTACCCCAAACCTGGGAGATGATCATAAGCTGAATTCTGAGATGGATCTAAGAAAATCTTCTGCGCTCCACATCTCCTTCAGCAAGCATGTAAACAACACCAGTTTAGACTGGAAAGGCTTGCTGCAGTGGCACAAAAAGGGCCATAAATCTGGCATGCCTGGAGACATGCAGACATGAAGATCTATCTTCTCAGACTCCTGGCCTAGGGGTTTGACTAGACCAGTCCTGTATGCTCTGCCCAACGCAGCCACAGGATCAGGAGGGAATCCATGTGGTTTAAAGCCACCTTTGCTTTCCCTGACCAATAGTGTTAGCCCAACCATTAAAAAATCTTTAGTCAGGCCCCCCAGTACCATGAGATTGGCTTAAACTTCTTGATATGTGTAAAAAAATCCACCCCAATATATGGGTTATTTTTCTTTGCCTTTTTGAGCCTTCAGGGTGCATTTTGGATCATGTTTTCAAACTTTTCTCCCCAATCATGGGAGGTAGAAATGGACCTATAAAAAACAAACATACAAAAAACACACAAAAGCTGAGATTTTCAAGTGATCACATAGTTTCAGGAGCTGGGGCTTTGAGAAACATACCAGATATCACAAACTCATGGTAACATCATGAGTTGACAATACTGCACTTTGTACGCTACCCCATGCACAGCTCAGGTGGATGTAAGGATTGGGGTCAAATTCTCTCAGACTCAGTGGATGAAACTTGGGGCTGCAACCCTGAAATGCACAGCATAGAACTCAGAGACAAGAGAGAGGATGGGCTCATGTTTTTTTAATCCAACTTTGTGACCATGAGTCCTTAGCTATTTTGGGGGCTGGAGAGCCCCACCCCCTGTCCCCGCTATAAATGAGATAGTCCTTGTGGCCTAAGTTATGGCAGTTTTCCCTGGCTGCCTTTGTGTAGCAGTACTGCCCAGATTCTTCACAGTGCTGCATATTGTGGCACCACCCCTGACCTTATGGCTGTCTCCACAGTGCCTACAATGAGAGGCATAAATATATCAGAGGGATAAATATCAGGGAGGAAGAGGAATTATTTAAGCTTAGTACCAATGTGGACACAAGAACAAATGGATATAAACTGGACACTAGGAAGTTTAGACTTGAAATTAGATGAAGGTTTCTAACCATTAGAGGAGTGAAGTTCTGGAACAGCCTTCCAAGGAGAGCAGTGGGGGCAAAAGCCATATCTGGCTTCAAGACTAAGCTTGATAAATTTATGGAGGGGATGATATGATGGGATAGCCTAATTTTGGCAATTAATTGATCTTTGATTATTAGCAGGTAAATATGCCCAATGGTCTGTGATGGGATGTTAGATGGGGTGGGATCTGAGTTACTACAGACAATTCTTTCCTGGGTGCTGGCTGGTGAGTCTTGCCCACATGCTCAGGGTTTAACTGATCGTGATATTTGGGGTGGGGAAGGAATTTTCCTCCAGGGCAGATTGGCAGAGGCCCTGTAGGTTTTTTGCCTTCCTCTGCAGCATGGGGCAGGGTCACTTCTGGAGGATTCTCTGAACCTTGAGGTCTTTAAACTACGATTTGGGGACTTCAATAACTCAGACATAGGTTAGGAGTTTGTTACAGAAGTGGGTGGGTGAGATTCTGTAGCCTGCATTGTGCAGGAGGTCAGACTAGATGATCATAATGGTCCCTTCTGACCTTAAAGTCTATGAGTCTATGAGAATCCTGCAATGACCAAATGTGGGGCTTTTAGACCTGCTCCTGCCCTTTATGCTGCTCTGGACCTTTAATATGGCATAAAAAGCACAGTGTGAAGGTGAGGATCTCAACCAGTTACTCTTTAGCTTCACACACACTTACTGCATGTAACTTCTTAGAATTTGCCTTATTGCATTACAACCTTAGGCCATGCTATAGTGACTGAAAGGGTTTTTCCATTGCTGTAGAAATATCACATTGCCAGCTAGATCAAAGCATTGTTCCGTTGTTTCTACATCAGGGATTAGGTCGGCATACCTATGGTGCTCGAGGTGTGGATGTTTTCATACCCCCTAAGCACCGTAGTGTTGTTGAACTAAATTTCAAGTGTAGACCAGGTCACAAGGAATCTAATTTATAGGCTGAGAGGCTGGAAGAGCTGGTAGGGTTATAGCAGTAAAAGCAACTAACAGGGAAGTGTAAGAAGGTTTAGTTAAAATAGGGAGCAGGGCATAACTTTGACCAACTCTGTGCAGAGAATATATATGCCAGTATATATGACAATGGTATCTGAATTTTGGCAATTTAATTTAAATTGGTAATATATGTGCATGAATTAACTTATGAAAACTGTCTGCAACATATATCATATAATTATTAAATTATCAAAAGTTTTATACCAATTGTAATTTATATTACACATAAAAAACATTAAAAGAACATCATTAAGGTGGCAAAGTCAAACACTCAAGAAATGCCAGAATTCAAGTACCCTTCTGTATATGGTACAATATTTAATTACCCGACCACATATTATTTTTTCCATAGGCCCTCTGCCTGCAAGGTGGATGGTGCTCACTTAACATTAGCTATTTGATATTTTGTTATCTCCACATTGTTCAATGTATGGCCCTATGCCTTATTTACTACACACTATTCAACCCCCACCCCCATCTGGAACAGAATTAATTTCTCAATGGGCTTTTCTATGGCACTTAGTATCTGAGCACTTCACAAACACTAATGATTTTATTTTTGGAACACTGCTGTGAGGTAAAGTAATGGTAATATCCCCATTTTATAGATGGGGAGCTGAGGCACACAGATTGAAATCAGAAGTATCCATTAATTATGGATGCCCAATTTGAGACATCTAGGATATGATTTTTCAGAGTATTGAACATTATATAGCACTTAATATGTTCAAAGCACAGCTCTTATTGATTTCATTTGCAGCTGTGAGTGTTCAGCATCTTTTATCTCTGAGTCATCCAGCAAGGAGGTTCATCCTGTGGACTGAATGAGGCAGAGAGCCTGTGGAAAATATAGTCTTTAACTACAAGATCACATACTATCATGTTTTTATACACTTTTAAGTGCTTGACTTTGCAGTCTTAATAATGTTCATTTAATATAGCTTTTTGTGTGTTATTTCCTAGGTTTTTAGAAAAGCAAACTGAAAAAAACCAAACTCATATTGCTGCCCACATGGTTGATCAGCATGATTGGAACCTTTAGATCCATTGCGCAAATCTGTGCCACTTGAGGTAATGGAGTAACAGATAGCAATAGTAAGGTGTCATACTCTGTGTGGCTTAGCATAAAGTGGGACGAGAGACACACTTTGCTAGTGAGTTTCACGGGTATTTGCTGACAGCAGAGGAATGGTGAGACTCAGGAATCTCAGATTCTGTTCTACAGGGAAGAGTGTTCAAGTGGTTACAGAAGCTTCTGCTCATTTCCCCTAAGCTTGACCTTTTTTGCCCTGTCCCTTCCAAGCTGTCCCTGTCCCAGGCCTTTCTCTTCCCCCTCCCTATCTCCCACTTTCTGCTCCTCATCCCAGCCACATACTCTCACCTGGTCTGTCCTAGTCTCCATGCCTCAGGATTCTCATCCCAGTCTCCTTGCCTGGCAAATCCTAGTTTGACCCCTCCAGATTCTTCATTCCAGTCCCAGCCCCTCCAATCTCCTGGTACAGGCTTCCTCCCTGGGTTCCTTGTCCAATGTCAGCATCTTCCCCCCACCCAGCTCCTTGTCCTAGTTTCTCTGCCCAGCTAGTCCCAGGTCTTCACCCAAATCCCAGCTCTTTGTCAGATGTGTCTCTCTTCTCCCCCATCTCCTCCCTCCCACACTTATCCCCAGTCCCTGTGTCCTCATCAGCTCCTCATCCAATCTCAGTCTCCCCACAATCCAGTGGCTCCCAGTCCCTCCTTCCCATTTCTCTTCCTGACTTCTAGTTCCAGTTTCCTTGTCCAGCCAATCCCAGTCTTCCCTCCCCCAACTTCCAGTACTAGTTTCCCCCTCCAGTACCAGTCTGTTCCCTCAGGCTCCTTGTCCCCTCTGCATTTTGAATTAGGCGACTTTTTCATACATGCTGCATAGATCCAGGAAGAGGGCTGACTGAGGGTATTTAGAGCAAGTCTCGCAGTCTTGAGTGACAGACTCAAGTTAGCGGGGCTCGCAGTATCGCTCTAAAAATAGCTGTATAGACAGAGCTTTGAAATTGTGGCTTGTGCTGGAGGTCAGAGCTGCAAGTTAAGGGAAAACCCTGCTGAACCCCAGGCTGGAGCATGCCCAGTGCAGACAAAATATTTGGAGAATTTAGCTGCTAAGCTCTAACAAGTCGCTAATGAGCATGTGCTTTTCAAAGGCTTATGACGTGGTCAAATTTGGGTGAATTTTCACTAGGACAGCAATAGGCACATCCCTGACACAAAGGCCATCTCCTTTTAAATTTTTGCTGCCTGTCATATTTTAAGTAACTCACTTCTCCAAAGCATTGGTACAGTAGAGAATCTCAAAAGAAAGGTTGCCCGAATTTAACACTGTCAAACCAATGTATTTTTCACTAGTCTCATTCTCAGTTTTAACTGAAAATTTCCAAAAACATTTAGCATGAACACTCAGAAAAAAATCAGCCACACTTGCAAAATTTCAGTCTGCATGGTTAAATTTTGGCAAAGTTCTAAGCATCTGTAAACAGCATCTTGTAATGGAAAGTGTTGGGCAACCTTAATAACAGGTGCTGCTCCACAGATAATGAGCATGTCTTTCTCCTTCAAATAGAAAATGAAAACATTTGGCCTTCGAAATAAAAATAAGACAAAGCTAACATGTAATGAGACTCTTATTAACAGTGTTTATTATAATTGTGACACTGCAGCCCATATTCTTCATAATTGTTTGATTATGATAGGATTATAATATAATTATGATGCATCTGATACAAGATATGTCTTGTGAGGTATCATTGGAAAAGTTATGATTTACTGAATATGATTAGCCTTATTTGTGGGCATGTATCAGTTTTGTATCTGACGTTATGAATATTGACTATGTATCTGTATTTCAAATGTGGTTACACCTGGGTAACATCCACTAGGCAAAAGGCTTTCAGTCTAGACAATTGGTTGTGAAGGGCCTATTAAGGGTAATGGACCATTAGGGGAAACAATAGGCCTTACGAGAAGCTTATCTCCACCTGGTGAGCCTTCCTGAGAATTCTCCAGATAACCTATGAGTAATGGCTGCTATGGCTCAGCAGGGCATGCAACAAGCCCACATGACACTGCACTCCAATTTGGTACTTGTATTCTTCCACAAACTGGACTGGGAACTGAGTTTGGAACAAAGGGCTCCCGCCATATGGGAAAGCTCTATAATGTGTGGTCTGACAGCAGCTCTGGGCCTCACTCTCCACTCAAGAGAATTACTGGAAACACCTGAGGAACAAAGACTGAACTGGGGGAAGTGCTGGTCTCAGGCTAAAGGGATTTCTAGCCTGTGTATGGAAACTTGCCAGACTGATTGTATCATCAGTCAGGGTAAGGAATTGCTAATTCCTATCCAATCTATCTAGTGTGGTAGTCTTAATTTGTTTTTATTTGCTAGGTAATCTGTTTAGATTTTAAGTGATTATAAATGATAGCAAACAGATCAATCTTTCTGTAAAGAAATTTGATTTTCACCACCATTGAATATAACGAATATTGAATATTCACCATTCAATATAACAATAACAGCTAATCTCAGACTTCCTATAACTCCAACTCTTCTCACTCAGTTTGGGGAACATATCTCCCTATTATTATAACAGAACCTGTCTAGCTCACACTAGATTCTAATCAGGCACAAACTTACCTTTTCATAGACAATACAATAAACAGTTTACTCCATTGGCTTTTAGCTCTTCTGAAGGATTCCCCAGAAAAACATACATATAAAAGGTTTGTCGTCACGTTAGTCTAAGAATTTAAATCCCATCACTTGCCCTACATAAAAAACTAAATATCTTCGGCAGCTGTCTGGCTCTAGAGTGCAGGTCACTTCTCTTAGAATCTTTCTAGCAGTTCTGGCTTTCTTTGAACTGGCCAAATAGAAATTGATTTCTGTTCATTCATTAGTTGCTAGGTTTATTAGGGTCATTCTGCATCTGAAACTTCCTATTTAAAAGTTCATAGCACATCAAAATGTTGTTATTAAAATTTAAAGACCCATTATGAGACACTTACAAATTGTGAAAGGTTGTAGAATGATTGATGGATGAACACTAGTTACTCATTCACCGTCTATGAAATTTGATAGGGGTAACAGAATGTGGGTACATCTCCAAAATTCCTTTTGAAGGTGAAATAGGAGTTTCTAGTATTTTACCACTGCGCTATCATTGGAGTTCCGCTAAACTACAAATATTTGCTATTTGAGTGTTCACACTTGAGAGGATATTTTGTAATTATCTGTTCATCTCCTCTCTTGAGAGAAGAGTTAGTTTTAGGTCTAGAGTTAGGTTACCACCTCTGGAGTAAATCAAACTATATTACTGTTCCTCCTCTTATTCCCCCCCCCCCGCCTCCAAATCCTGAATATGCTTATAACAGCACTCTAATGGAAACTGCCCCACATATTTTGAAAACTGAAGAGATTTTCTAAAGTGCAAGGAAAGAAGGCACAGCTACTGTGAATCTATATGGGATAGTACTTTGAGAATGTACCTTTTCTGTCATGTAAATTGTGAAATTTGTCAGTCTCTTTGATTTACATAAAGAGCTATTCATTATATATACAGTGCTCTCTAAAGCAAAAGCAAAAAGAATGGTTTTAGTTCATTGTCATGTTAAATATTTTAGGATAAAATATTTTATTACAATGCAAACGCATGTGTTTCTTCTGTGCTGTAAAGTAATATTTGCCAAGACAATCAGTGAAGCCAGCTAAGATTCTGTAACACAGTTTTGGTCAAGGCAGCCAATTGGTCAACTTCTACTTCAAGAAAAGTCAATCAGAACAAGTACAGATGTCAGATGGATAGTTTCTTAGGCTGTCTGATGACCTCCATGCTACTGAGTAAAAGTCAACAGTTGCTTCAAGTATCACCTGTAAGGATGATGAGCATTGATTAAACCCTATTGAGAGTATAGCAACTCAATGGGCTACTCTAGGAAGAAACCATCTTTGCCTTAGAATGCATGAAGAATTATCTCTTTTAATTAGCAAAGTTATGAAAATATACTATTCATTGCTTTAAACACTATACAATTTTAACAAATACTTTGGACCAGATGTGGATATTTTTAATCTGTAAAAGTTGTTCTTATCATTTGCTATAAAAAATAAAGAACAAACAGAAGTATGTTGCAGTTTTGGATGGAAACAAACAAATGCAGTGGTCTGAATAAATGTATGTCTACGCTACTTGAGAGGTGACTGATAAAACCTCAAGGCAGGATGTAATCAAGAATATTGTAGAGCTCTGTATGAAATGGAATAGCTTAATCATTTATGAGTCCTGGCAATGCTGGAGCATTTCTGCAACTATAAAAGCTTGGGTTTCACTTAGTTTTAAATATGGTCTGTACTTAAATATGACTGTGAAAGATGGACAGTGAAACTAAAAGATCAGCATTGAGTCTTTTTTTCATAGAGAAAATACTGTGCTCTTTGTGTTATGGAAAGAATGTTTGATCAATGAGTGCATGCTTTAATGCCTAGAGGTGCAAAAGATGTTCTTTAGACAGACATAAGAGAAGCTGGATGATAATTTGGACAAGATGTTTCTAAAGGACCAACTACCAGCAAAGTAATCAGCTGCTGGGCAGAGAACACACTAGGGGAGGAATGACACAAAATAAAGTGACAATATCAGCAGAAGACAGTAGAGCTGGAGGACATTTTGCATTATGTTATGCCATAAAGCTACTTATGTTGTGGACAAAGATATTATCATATTTCAGTACCAATACAATGCAAAATAACTATATTGTACTTAATGGAACATTTAAGCCACTTACAGCTCTGCAGTTTAAAATAAAATGTTAATACATTCCTGGTAGTAATCAGTTAATTAGCATATTATTTCCTCTGAGCCCTAAACCCAGAATGTAAAAATACAAGCAACGTAAACTCATGTCAATAAAACTTCATTAAATATAGCTATCTATCAATTTATAAATTACTTATTAGTCCATATTAACAATAGGGCACATTTATAAGATTTGCAAAAATGTATATCTAAAAACATTATGACTTACATATGACTGCACATTTTGGTAATAAGTCCCAAATTTGACTAGTACAAAACCAAAAGAAGTTTTAGTCTTCGCTTTAAAAGCATATTAATTCAAACATCTCCATCATCAGTTGTAAAATATATTCATGATGTCTAATTTTTAATGAAAATGACATGATCTGCATGCACGGTCAACATAAAAGACAATTTAGTCCTTTATGTTTATGAGAACATAGAATCACTGGCTGTGGGTGACAGCTAATTTCCTCTAGTCTCTTTATGCCCTGCAGCTATTAATGCATGCTGATCTTCAAGTATTATTGGAAAAAATTAAGCATAAACATAAAAAGAACAAAAAGAAAGCCATCAATTTTCGGCTAATTTAAACAAAATAATTTGAAATGCACTGCTGCAGTTGAGGAATATATAATATAATGATGGCCTAACAATTCTGTATGAAAAACAGCCTGATATCACACATAAAAAACTGTTATAAAGTACAGATGTTCTCTTAGGTTAGGAAAGTAAAGTTCACTTTTCACATATTTAAAGAAACCATATGGGGGATTCATTTTAGTCATTTCAATGCTATTTTAGATTTTTCTTGAACAAATACTGTAAGAGTTTGATATGGGGATGTAAAAAATCTCTAATGTACTTTTATCCTTTAGTATTAAAAAGATACAAGACAAGTATTAAGGAGCATAATACTGAATGGATTAACTAGAAACTGAAGACTAGTAAAACAGAAAAACAAAATCCTTGTTCTTGTTTTTAATCTTTACCAAATCATTCCCTATCTCTTAGTTGAAGTTAAGTGAATTGTCTGAATTTTAGATGTAAGCTTATTCATTTATTCTGTCCAGTATTCAATGCTTTACTTTAGCTGTGCAGAAAGTTCTCCAACAAACTATAACCAGTATGATTTGTCTATCGAGTTCTTTATCCCTGGATTTTCCAAATCCCTCCTTATTTGATGTTCCATTTTTCCCCCTTGAGATGTCCTGAATGGCTCCCGTTCAGACCCCGAGTATAAATGTGATGAGGTTTTACGGCCATAGGACATAGTCTCAAGTTGGCTAAAATCCTTTTGTCCTGTTTATCTTTGATTTGAGCTCTAAGAGAAAATATAGTCTGATTACAGGTCTTTAACTGTTCAAACTGTTGACATTGAATCTTTTCATTTTTCAACTTCATGTTAGTGAAGTTAACAAGTAATTTTTACCAAATTCTAAGTTACCAGACATCAGAATATATAACTAAAACTCAAAATAAACTAATCAAATAATTAAAGAAGTCTGACTTAAATCTCCAGATTCTGAATTAAGGCTTAAATTGTCTTTCACTTACCCCACTGTGTTTAAGTATTATAGTGTATGCAGTGCATCACCATGTGTAAGGTCATACCAATGCATTACTTTGCCATCTAACACATACGAGCAAAGTAGGAAGGAGTTATTGTTAGAAACAGATTTTCAGTTTTAACTCTGAGTTTCTTTTGCTTTCTCAGTTTAAGGTGAAATTTGAGAGATTAAGTTTTGTGTATGGGCTCTTAAATTAAGGTAATGTTGGCAATTTTATGTACTATTTGGGTAACTACATGCTCATTAACTTATTTTTGTGTGAAATTACCCATTTTGAACATGAACATGTGAGTTTTACTTGAGCAGATAGTGAAAATGCAAGATAGACAGCTGTTCATATCTGTAAATGTATACTGAAAACATCAATACACTGACCACAGAGTATACACAATAATCTTACATGGAAGTGCATGAGTGTTAACACAACAGACTTTAAGTCACTGGACTTGAGTTTCTGATGTACCTCAGCCCCACCTTTGCTTTTGTCAGGTCAATTTTGCAACCCTGGTTGCAACTATTAGTATTTAAGGGATTGATTTTCAGAATCATTGAGCATCCACCACTCAAATTGAAGTTAAGCGAGGTGTGGATCTCAGCGACTCTGTCAATCATCTTCTAAATGTCTGACTAATATTTGCACCCACAATTCACTGTAGGTTCAAAAATGCGGTCATCATTATTTGTAGGCTTGGAAAGATTAGATTTTGATTGGTAAATGTCAACTTCGCCATACACACACATACTGATGAAAAAATATTTCCATCAATAACAATCAAAATGAACTGATCGGTAAAAAAGAAAACTGCTGCTTGAGAACCTATTAGAGTAAAAATCCTGATTTAGACTTTTGAATTAGGCCTGTTACAAATGAACTAGTGAATGAATAGTAAAAACAGGTAAGATTTGTTGATTGAACAATATTTACTTTGTATATTTTGACGTGGTGTTGACAATTTGTGTTTTAACAATTTATAAGGCTTTCATTTTTTGAATTTCAACATCTGCTGTCATTAAATAATTGTCTGACTCCCCCAAAATTTTCCCGCAACTATGAAAATTTAAAAAGATAAAAATCTAAAAAAATGCTTTAAAAAAATATCGATATTATCCTTTGAAAATATAAAAAAGTACAAATCAAATTCTGTCAAGCATAATTATTTGTAAGAGCAAAAGTGGGCCTGCAAAAACAACATCCCATTATTTTAAAATCATGCTCATTGTGGGTAAAATATGTCCTTTGACACATTTAAAAATACGTGTTTACTCCACAGACCAAAACCTCCCTCCAATAGCTTGTAGGTGATTGTACACTAAGTCTTAGTTATACTTGTACTTATTTATACTGTTCAGCGGCAGTCAAAAAAGTGAACAGAATGCTGGGAGTTATTAAGAAAGGGATAGATAATAGGACAGAAAATATCATATTGCCTCTATATAAATCCATGGAATGCCCACATCTTGAATACTGTGTGCAGATGTGATCGTCCCATCTCAAAAAAGATATATTGGAATTAGAAAAGGTTCAGAAAAGGGCAACAAAAATTATTAGGGGTATGAAACGGCTTCCGTACGAGGAGAGATTAATAAGACTGCGACTTTTCAGCTTGGAAAAGAGACGGCTAAAGGGAGATATGATTGAGGTCTATAAAATCATGACTAGTGTAGAGAAAGTAGATAAGGAAGTGTTGTTTACTACTTCTCATAACACAAGAACTAGGGGGCCACCCAATGAAATTAATGGGCAGCAGGTTTAAAACAAATAAAAGGAAGTATTTCTTCACACAACGCACAGTCAACCTGTGGAACTCCTTGCCAGATCATAATAGGATTCAAAAAAGAACTAGATAAATTCATGGAGGATGGCTCCATCAATGGCTATCAGCCAGGATGGGCAAGAATAGTGTCCCTAGCCTCTGTTTGGCAGAAGCTGGGAATGGGCGACAGGGAATGGATCACTTGATGATTACCTGTTCTGTTCATTCCCTCTGGGGCACCTGGCACTGGCCACTGTCAGAAGACAGGATACTGGGCTAGATGGACCTTTGGTCTGACTCAGTAGGGCCATTCTTATGTTCTTATGTACTTTTAAAAAAATGAGTATTGATTTATAATATAATTTTCAAAAGAACTCAGCAAATCTTTTTATGTAAATATATATATTACATGATCTTTAAATGCTTAACGTTTCTTTACTTAGGCACTGAAAAAAAATTGGCTTTTGATACATGAAGTGTAATTGCTGCTTCTGAGTTTTTGTGTGAATCTTTGGCATGATACCTCCTAACCATAGAATGAAGCTCTTTTGTTCATGAAATGGATATATTCAATAAAGAATACCATACGCAAATACAGTTTAAGCTCTAGCCAGTTATGCATACCTTCCCCCCACCCCACCCCATACACACACTTTTTTTTTGGCAGGGAAGGATAGAGAGGGAATACCAAAATGATCTTTTCCACATTAAGGACCAAAAGAATTCAGAATTTCATTGAAGAAACCCCAGAAGCTGGGAACTGGATGGTTTATGAGATTGGTAATAGGCTACAGTCACCTCCAAGTCATAGATCCAAATGCAGCTATATTTAATCATGCCCCAATGTTGTTCCTATCTAGTGGTTTTCTGGGGTCTGTGTGCAATTAGTTGCTTTCAGTACAGTTCCTAGTGAACGGATGATCACATTCCAAGGCCCAACACTACACAATTGGCACTAATTGTTAGTTTAAGCAATAGGCTGTAGAAATTAAATTATCATCTGATGCTCAGAGGTGGACACTCCAGAATAGAATTGGAAATTTAGTAATGAGATGAAGGGGGGGAAGCGTTCATTGCTGTTTCCTGTACTGTAACTGTTGTACAGATAAGCAGAGGGCTTCTGTTCCGAGTGAGTCTATCTGGCATCTTTCACTAGTATTAAATTCACTCAAACAAACACAAACTCTCAGTGAGGTTTGAGTTGTAGGAAAAATGGGAAAAGCAACCAAATTTGGTATATCATGAAATAAGTCAACACCAGCAAAACTGCTGTCTAAAATATGTAAATAGATAAATGATTTGCATTCTGTTTAGGACCAATTTCTTCCATCAGATGTGTATGAATAATTCCAGTTGATTTCACTGGGAATTGTGTGTGCGTATCTGAGGGAAGAATTTGGCCTTTATAAAGTAAATACCAATATGGTAATGTGCATCAGCATTAAGGAAGGGGTTGCATGTACATATATGTACAATTATTTGCAATATTCACTGTTCCCCAGAAGATGGTTTGAGTTTTTTGGAACTATTTCCTTTTTAATAATGTTTTACTTGTTTTAAACTCTTGCCTAACACTTTTTTTTTTCTTTTGTGAAACTCAGTTTAAGGTAAAACTTACTTGTTTGCTCAGATTATAGATGTGTCTAATATATGTAATCGTTGAAAGGTAACAGTATAGATTTCTGTGGGTTGGACACTTTGTATCAGCAATCACTCAAATTGCTGCATTTAACATTGTCATTAGTGCTAATTATGATAACTTTTGATACCTGAGGAAAACTGAAATAGAACATGATGAATCACATCTTTGCAATGACATGACAGATTCTCTGTTACCAAAAAATAAAGCATATATTTTAAATTAGTTAATTTTTTTCTTGGGCTAATCATCAATATTTCAGTCAACTTAATAGTAATAATTTTAGTTCAACCCACCTATTTCCAAAAATAAATGTATATTCTAAGCTATTTAATCCAATTTTAAGAAGCATATATAGCATCTGTGTATAACCATGCTGGTCAGAAAGGGGCAGTTTCCCCATTTGTCACTTAACACATTTTATTCACAAATTAAAAACTGAAATAATATGCTCCTTGTTCCACTACCTTCTATTTTTTTTATCATGGCTCTGTTGTCTTGATGGCCAAGGTAATTTAAAAATAAATAAATAAACCTTAGTACCATGGCCCCAGACCAAAAAATATATTGCTCTGCATTCAATTGCAATATTTCTCCTGAGGCCAAAACATTATTTTCACAAAGAATAATGCTATGCAAAATAAGAGGAAACATACTGTGAATAATGTCTTACATATGAAACCCTTGGTACTGTTACTAAAACATTGGTTATGTGCATGCAAAATTAAATGGTTATGAAGAAAAGACGACATAAGTCTGTGGACGTATTATATATTAACTAATAGCTTTTTTATTTTAAACATTCATATTTCCAATTTTTAAAAAATCTTTCTAAAATAATACTGCAGATCTCTGCTACTCTGTGTGGCAGGAAGAACAATAAGGATTGGTACCTCAAGTGAAGTCACTCAAGAAGGGGAGTGGGGAGAGAGAGCGAGAGAGGGAGATGCACACACACACACACACACACACACATATACATGCAAAAATTTCTAGTGATGTCACAGGTCATCTGCACCCTGCATGGGTGCTGAACTATGGCTGGCCCTCTGGCCGGCCTGTTATTTTGATAGTCATAAAAGCCATCATGGGTCATTGTCATTTCGGCCTGCAAGAAAATGCAATAGTTTGGCCTGTCCCCGAAAATACAACCTGAAATTGCCACCACTGCTGCTCAGTGGGTGCATGCTCCTGGGATACTGAAGTGTAAAGGTCAAAGTGTTGCTGCAAAGAGTAGCACTGCCGGGAAGATGCCTGGATGATCAGTGGTTTTTGCTGTCTGAATGCCACCACTGGACTTGTAGAGAGCAACTATTGATTCAGGAGATCATTATCCTGTACTAGTTTGTTGGCCACTATGGCTCTTCCTAAGCACCAGCACTCTAAACAGAAAAGACACAACACCAGACTTCACAGGAGCAAAATCTCACTATTGCTACAGTCTGTCCAAAGGGTACATGGCAAGTCCACAAGTGGCCACAGCTCCTGCATCTCCCCAAGCTCCTTTTCCACAGCCTGAGCCAATTGGTAAGGTGGTGCCAGTACCAATCAGATATTTGCGTATCACATTTTGAGAAAAATTTCCAAAAGTGCTAAGTGACTTAGTAGTCTAATTGCCATTTGTTATAGTGACTTAGAAGTCTAGATTCTCAAAGGTATTTAGGTGCCTAACTCTACTGAAATCAATGATTGTGGGAACCTAAATACCTTTGATCTAGGGGCTTTTGAAAATGTTACCCTTTTTTCTCAGAAATCATCCCTATTTAAATATGCAAAAATCATATTCAGTGTTCCCTGCATCTGAGGGCTGGCGAGTACAGTAACGTGGTCAATTCCAATGAGAATTTCCATCACAAGCTGGCCCACATGCCAAGAAAGATACACCGTTTAAGGGATAAATAGGTCTAGATCGAGTGGATTACACACACACTTCTTCCCACATGCACCTGCCAGTCCTTCATGAGCCCACCCAGGATGTGAGGTTGTACACTACAGCGGGGAGAATTCCCAAGATGGAGAGGCAAAACACTAAAGCAAGTATATGCCACAGAGTTACAACCTTCTCTACTCTTCCTCTAACATATGTAAAGATAAATGTTAGTATGTATCAATCACTGTCACAAACAAACAAACAAACAAAAAAACACACAGCAAAGGTCCTTCTAACTAAGAGCCGTCTCAGTGTTTTTACTCAGTCTGAAGCCAATGGGAGTTTGCCTTCGTGAAGATGACAAAAACTAGAGCTCTCATGATTTGACCTTAAAAACATTAAGGGTCAAAAAGCCAGGTTGTTCAGGTTTAAGATTGAAACTGGCACATTTAACACCTTTTCTATATGTCAGTGATGTCAGTAGGAGTTTAGGAAAGTGTGCAGAACAAGACTTGTTTTTACTTGCCAAGGGATAATTTTTCAAATAGTTCACAACACAGACTCTAAATTTTGCACATGCAACCTTGTAAAAAAGATAAAAATTAGATCTGTAGCTCCTGATTTGCAGCTACACATATTTATGTCTGTAACTCATGCAGTTAAGGCCTAATCTTTTTTAAATGTCCACTAATTGTAGGCTTGACACCTATAATGCACTCTCTGTTCTATGCATGCAGTACAGTTGATTCCACTTATTAATAACTTCTTCAGTTGCCAATAAAGGGAAGACAGATGTGCATGTCTGCAGCCAGGGAAGGAAGAGCAGGGGCATGCATGGTACCTTTCCCTGCAGCCTTGCAAACCTCCCTGAGGCTGTAAGGTGGGCAGCAATAGGGAGAGGTAGCATTTCCTCTCCTGGTGATAAGCCTGCCTGCAGCAGTGATCAACCTGTCCCAGCACTTCCTTCCCTGGGCATAGACCAAGAGGAAAGTTTGTTTGGCTGCAGCCAGGGAAGCAAGTACTGGGACCATGACCAGCTCCAGCATTTCTGCCACCCAAGCAAAAAAAAAAAAAAAGCCGCAATCAGTGGCGGCAGTTCAGTGGCAGGTCCTTCGTTCCTAAAGGGAGTGAGGGACCTGCCACCCCCGAATTGCCGCAGGTGCCGCCCCTCTCCCTTGGCATCCCCAAGCACCTGCTTGTTAAGCTGGTGCCTGGAGCCAGCCCTGACTGGGACATGTTGAGCCTGGGCCACTGGTGCCATGGCAGGATGCAGCGTGGAGAACACAGAGAGGTACAATGAAGCCCCATGCTCCCCCCCCCCAAGACCTCCCCATTCCCAGGGCCGGCTCCAGGCACCAGCAAACCAAGCAGGTGCCTAGGGCGGCACATTTTCAGGGGCAGCATTCCAGCCAGACTCTTCTTTTTTTTTTTTTTGGCGCTTGGGCGGCAAAAGCCTAGAGCTGGCCCTA
Source organism: Trachemys scripta elegans (assembly GCF_013100865.1). Lineage (NCBI taxonomy): Eukaryota > Metazoa > Chordata > Testudines > Emydidae > Trachemys > Trachemys scripta. The sequence continues at coordinate 230,709,547 of NC_048299.1, read as the reverse complement.
GCGGCAGCAGCGCGTCCTGCACTGGGGGCGCCCTGGGGCCGCTGCGGTTTGCGTCGGGGAGCAGCGCCCACACCTTATGGCTGGACAGGCTCAAAGCACGGGACACTCGGGCTGGGGGCTGCCCCTCGGGCCAAACAGAGCCACCTGCAGGTGCCGCAGGGCGGACTGCTCCCCCTCTCTCCCCCCGCGCCGCAGCCGGGGCTGTGCGAAGCAGCCCGAGCTGCCTAGGGACAGCGGCAGGGCGGCAGGGAGCAGCAGCAGGAGCGGGGCCATAGAGGGCAGGGCGCTGCCGTGTGGGGCCAGCGTCCCACTCTCTGGGGCTCCACACCCTCTGGGGCTGCCCTGCCACGGCTCCTCAGCCCCCTGCCGGGGCGGTCCCACGGCTCTGTCCTCCCCGGTCCCGGCCGGTCCTGGAGGTGGGAGCCCCAGCTAGAGGGACCCTGGGCTGAGGCCGGGCCCAGGAGCCCCGCTGCTTACCTCGACCCTGCCAGCGCTGGACCAGCTGGAGGTGAGGGGAGAGTGGGCAGAGTCAGCACTGGTGGGGGGAAGCCCGGCACTGGGGCGGCAGGCGGTGCAGGTAGGGTGGGGTGGGGGAGAGAGCCCAGAGTTGGGGTGGCAGGGGGTGAGGGTGGGGTGGGGGGGAGAGCCCAGCGCTGGGGCAGCAGGGGGTGCAGGTGGAGGGGGCAACCAAAATTTTTTTTGCTTGAGGCGGCAAAAAACCTAGAGCTGGCCCTGCCCATTCCTGTGGGAAGCCCCAGCATGTGGACTACAGTTCCCCTCCCTGCTGCTGCCCTGCCCGCAGCACCCCAGTCCCTGCTACAGGCAGGTTTGCAGGGCTGCAGCCAGGGAAGGCACATCAAAAAGTTGTCAGAAAGTGGTATGCCTGTTGCTAATATCCAAATTCCATCAACAGAAAAGTCAATGGAATGGGACTGATTCCTGGCAAAGTGTTGCTATTAACCACAAGTCGTTAACAGCAATATTGCTATTAAGTGCCATCTACTATATAGAGATGCATATATAGAGAACATATGAACATATACACACAAAAAGAATATGTTATTCTGTAGTGTGATACAAAGATTTTATTGGCTTGAGTTTGGATGGCTGCATTATTCACAGTTGTAATATGAATGAGATGTACAGGTCATCCCAAATGAGTGGCAATGAAATTTATATTAAACCATACCATCATACATTTTGTATATGAGACAATGATACTTTTAGCTATTTATTTTATTTTCTTTGCATCTTGCATTACTGTACAACTTTCTGAGAAACCTTCTAAAGTATTTTCTTGAGGTAAGCCCTATTGCTAAACACTTTTGCCTTAAAATTGGTCCTCCTTGCCCCTGCCCACTTCATATTTTAACCATTTCATTTTTCCGACACAGTAACTTTTATTCCCATATTTCCTGACACTGGTTTCCAATGTTTTAATTGAAGTGGTAGATAATTGGCGGAAAACCTAAAACCTTTATATTTACCTCATTTTAATGAGAAGGGGGTTGGGTTGATAGCCGTACCTTGCACTTCAGAGTTGTTGTATAAGATTTTAAGCCATTGTATATATTCTACGGTATGGTTATTTTTCATCAAAATAAAAAGGACCTGGTCAAAAGCCTTTTCATCATCGTCTATTACTTTTATCTTTTCTGTAATAATATTTAAAAACCATCTAATATATGAGACTGTTCTCTTTGCAATAAAATCTGCCTGGTCTGTATTTATTAGTTTCTCCATTAATGGTTCCAAAAGGGACTGTGAAACCATACAAATAATACCATATCTAAAAGTTTCAGTTAAAGAAAAGTAAATCATCGATTTAAATAGAAGGAATTTTCTGCCCTTATCTTTACTATGAGGAACTGAAATAATTAAAATGATGCTCTCCCCAAAATACTGTTCTTGTGCCAATAAGTTGTACTACCAAACCCCACAAAATAGAAAGAATGAACAGATAATATCTCAACTCCTAGGTAATAGGAATACACAAGAGCAAAATGTAAAACATTACAGCTGTTAAAGAAAAATGGAGGACTAGCCTTGCCCAATTTATAGTTCTGCTATGCACCATAATTAAAGTTTACATTGGATTGGTCAGATCAAATAGTTGCATTTATATCTATATCCCAGAATCAGGCCCCATTAGGAGTCACAAAACCCACCACTCAGCTTCCCCTGAACCTGTAGGAACCTAAACTCGCTCTGTATCTAAATTTTTGCTGTAAAAGTTCCCTAGGCATCTATGTTTCTGCCTCTGTTCATGTACTCTGCATCCCCCACGCCTGGCATCCAGTCACCTAAGCTCCAGAGTGATTCTTGAACTGGGAGAAGATAGGTGTTCCTCCACCTAACTTGTCTGTAGGAGTTGATCTGGTAAGCATGCTCAAAGCTCGCCTACCAGATCAGACCCCTATAGGTGAGCTTGCACAAAACAGCCGGAGGAGGAGGAGCTGCCTCATAACATTTAGCACAGTGGTTAGGGTACTCTGCTGGGATGTGGGAGGGCTCTCATCCCCTGCTCAAGTCCCTGCTCCACTTGAGAAGAAGAATAAGGGATTTGAACAGGGATCTGGTGAGTGCTCTAGTCACGTGGCTACAGGATATTCTGATGTGGAGCTCCCTCAATCTTTGGAGCAGGGACTGGGTCTTGGCTCTTCCACTTCCCAGGTAAGTGCTCTGACTATCAGGCTGTAGAGTCATTCTCATTCTTGCTCTCTCTGGCCCCATCATTATTTCATTATCCATCTACAGTGGAACAGTTTCAACAGAAGTGATTGAGACAACCCTACATCAGAAAATCCCAAAGTGCAGGGGCCAGGGCACTCCCTGAGAGGTAGCAGAGCCCAGTTCAAATCCATTTTCCTGCTCAGGCAGAGTGGGGGTATTGAACCAGGGGATTCCCACATCCCGTGGGAGTACCCGAACCTCTGGACTAAAAGCTAGGAGGAGCTTCTGCTCCTCCCTCCACCTTTTTGCTAAAATGGTTTAGGCACCTAATGCCAAGAGAGGGAGGCACTTCCCTGCTGCCCAGACTTAGGTGCTTACCTCTGAGGGGGCAGGACTTAGCATATACCCCTCAGCTTGAAACTGTCCATTAGCTGTTTTAGGTGAGAAGCTATCTATTGTGAATCCCATTCCGAGGCACCTATCTCTCCCCATTCATTGCAGAGGGCTCCTAGGCACTGAACTCAAGCTTATGAATCCCAATGATTTTCTAGGCACCTAAAAAAAAAAAGTTTATGTGAGTAAAGTTATATGTACAAAATTGGGCCCTAAGCCTTTTATTTTCCTGAGAGGTCCATGTTAGTTTGGTTCCCAAGACCAAACGGCTCTTTTCTCAAGATGCATACTGCTAGTCAATATGACATACACATGTTTGATCAGGACATACAAGAAAATGCAATGCAGGCACTGGGATGGATTTTAAAGTGGAAGGCCACATCTTTATTAAATTTCAATTTTAACGGGGTACGGAGGTTCCCTAACCACCCCTGTATCCCCATTACCAGATAGTTTCTGGTTCCAGTAGTTAACTGATTTCATGCCAATAACCAGTATTCAGGGTTAGCTCCCTTCAGCCTAGAATTCACCCTACCCATGGATCTTCTCTCTCTCTCCCACCACAATGGGGATGAGAATACATAGGAAGGGTAGCTCCTTCTGTGAAGATTTAAGTCTCCCCTTCTTCTTCTAGCCTAAAGAAGGTTCACCAGTTATCTGCTGGGCTCTTACTGTGTCAATGACATTACAAATGCCACTTATAAACATACTGTGTTTAAACTGTTATCCTTACCTTTTACTGGCCTAAAATCAAGCTTCTAGGAGAGTTGTGAGGAAGGTGAAAAACCCAGGGGGCTCTTTGTGAATCTGGCCCCAGGGAAAAATGCCTCCCTTCTCCCCAAAACTGATGATCATTCAGACCTACAGCATCTTAGAAACAGTTTATATTATAATAGCATTATAGGGCAGGGAGGGAGGGGCAGCCACCTCAGCAGAACGGTTGCTGCATGCACTGATGGCTTCCTCTACAGGAAAATGGGGGCTCACAAGAGGCAGACAATCAACTCACACCAGCCTACTGACAACCTAGCTAATGGGTAGTAGGGAAAGGCGGAGAAATCTTTGCTTCTACCCTGCCCACTCCCACTTAAGCACAATCTCCACATGGAGGGGAGTGAGGTAGGCCCCAAAGCAACTGACCCTCCCTTCTCTCAGGAATCCAGGGGTTGTCTTTCCCTTACTGGGGTGATCAAACATTCCCCTTGCTGAGAGAAGGAAGGGGCTTCCTCACCCAGGAAACACATTATACCTCCTAGGATTGTCCTTTCTGTCCCTAATTCATCCGATTTACAGTCCCTGAGAAGCTGTTAGCAAAAAAAAAGTCTGAAAATGTCTGCTTTTTTATTTGTGCTTTTGTAAGCTAAACATGGCTAAATAATTTATTTTTATAATTGCTACTGCTCACAGATATTGCATGCTAGTTATCCAGAGTCATTTATATGGTCAAGTTACAAACTACTGAAAATAAGGGTTTCTAGAGTATATACTTACAGATCCTTAAATATAATGGCATTGTTGGGTACTGATATTATACTCCAGAGAAAGCAATACTATGTTCTGTTGATACTAATTAAGCTACAGTGTCAATCGTATAGTAAACATCGGTAACCTTTTTTTTTAATCTAGGTTTTTACATGAAGATTATGCTGGGGCAATTAGTTCATACACTCATGGCCATTTTCTTATCATTATCATGAAATGTTATAAAATATTTCATTATTATTTAGTCTGAAAAACTTTAGCAGAGAAGTTGCAGAAATTACCTCTAAATTTATACTTGAGTTACTGGACTCATTATTTCAAACATCTTGGTCTGAATCAATATCAGTAATGATTCATTCTTTTGATTAAGAAGTGACTCCATCTGTAGATGTCAGATAATTACTGAGATGACCTATAATGAGAACATTTCACAACTCTCTGACTTAAATTTCTTATTCCCTCAACAGCATAATGACTTCCTCCTAGATCTTTTTATAGTGTGTCTATGCTCCTGGGGTTTCTTTTCATGATCAGTCACTATCAGTGGTTGCTTCTATCATCTTTTTTTAGACAAAGAAAGATAGTGGCTCCATACAATATAAACTGTGTTTTGTCTAGGGGTATATTTTAGTTTTTTTCTGCATATTTCCAATTTTTGTTTTAAGAGCCCTGTTATACCAGTCTGCATTTAAAGCACACATGACTGCAATCATAAAAGATGATACAGGATACTCTGTTATTCATTTAAGTCCTCTAAGGGGGATTAATGTGTTTTTTAAAATATAAAATATTAAGATTAAAAATGCAAGATATTCTTTTGATCCCAACACTTGGGAATATGGTATTTAAAAGTTTGTAAGAAGAAATGATAACTTTCACTGTGAGGCTTGCTGCAATACTTTAAGTTCATTGTTATAGCAAAATACAAAGAGTGCTTTGTAGTTAAGTCATACATTTTGTGTTATTTTTTTTTTTATTCTTTTGTGAACCATTTCTAGGGAATAGAAACATTACATCAACATCATACTCTGTGTTTTGACTCACAATACTAGAGTTTGTTTTCTCCTTATATGTATTCACTAACATTTAAAAGCCTTGTAATACAGTAAGATAAATAGAGTATGGATATCAGTTTATATAATCACATTTCCCTCTCTCTGCTTCTCATTGCTTCTTACTTTCTAGTTTAACAAATGAATTGAGTAAATACTGGCCTTTAACCTGGTTTGCATGTCATCAACTTGATTTGCATGTCCAGATTCCACCAGATTTTCTGCCAAGTCAGTCTTCTGTTCATGCCTAATGCAAACAAAATAAGTGATTGGGGAGGGAGGGAATGGGAAGCCGTAAAACTGCAAACAAGAAGGTCAAACACTCAAAAACATGAAAAATGTGTAAAATGCAACTTTTCAGGCAAATAGTGGCAGGGAATATACTCCCTAACTATTGGATTTCTTTCTGAGTAAAAACTTCAAGCTCATTAGTTACTACCAGCTCATTCTTTCCCCAAGATTTACATTCCTGTTATGTGACTGGACTTACTTAAACAGTTGGAAATAATGAAGACCAAAATGACAGGCTTATTTCCCAGCTTCCTTTTATAGTAAAGACAGAAATTTTGTCTAACAATAGATCTTGAGTAACAGTAGGTCAAAAACCTCAGATACATTTCTATCACAAAATACCTTTAATATTGCACATTTACCGCATCAATAGACTTCTGCTTTATTACTATCAAAAATGGAATCATTATCCTTTCTTGATGTACATATCAATTTTAGGCCTTACATTAAAAATACATGCATGAATGAGACCAGCAAGAGCACTAATGAATGAAGCCCATCTAACTTCAGAGACTGGCCCCTCTGGATTGGGAAAGAAATCAGAACTGTGGTAACAATCTCTTTCTTAATGGTTTTTGTGTCTCTCTCTCTGAAGGTTGGGGGGGAAAAACAGAACAAAGATGATCGAGCAAGACCAAACATGATAGAATTCAGTGATTCCACTGAAGTAATAAAAAGCAGAGAATGCCTGCAGTAGTATTACCTCCTTTCTGCACTGGAGTCACTTTAAGGCACTGAATTTTAGGCTACCATCTAGAATGGCAGTAGTGTTTGCTGAACCTGTTTTAAACTGGTACAGGCTAACTTGATTTTAAAATGTTTGGTTTGCTAGTGTTGACCTATGCTAGGTTAGCCTGCAGCACATTGGGTTTAACAGGTTTTTCCCATCAAAACTGGTACTTGATCACCATGTTAATGGGAATATTAAAGGTGCTTAAATTAGATAGAGAGATTAGATAAAAAGATTTGGATTTAAATATTTGAGCAGTGGAAAGATGTGGCCTGTGTAAAAATGAGTTTAATAAAATATAACCCAGGAAGCTGCTGGAAAATGCTTGATTTTTCTCTCCAGAAAATGAGATGCATTATGTTATTTTGTGTGAAAATGAACATCTAATAGAGTACAATGCTTTTCTCGATTAATCCATTTCCATTGTGTAGAAACTGCTTGTGCCTTTCAGAAATATTCCCACGAGTCTTGATTTATATCTCACTTGTTAAAAGAAGTATTTCTTAACTTTCAGGATAAAAATCACTCTTTGACAGCTTTTCATATATCTGTCATGGAATACACTAATTGTTAACAGAATTAATTGAGTTCATTTCTCTTAAGATTTGCTCATTTGAAACTGACCTAGATTTTACTGAGCGATCATCATAAAATTTTTTACCAAAAGATATAGTGTGAATCTGGCAAATCAATTACAGCAATCAATGCAGCAGGTGTCGATTTAGCAGGTCTAGTGAAGGCCAGCTAAATTGATGGCAGAGCGTTTGACTCCAGTACTCCAGCTCCCCAAGAAGAGTAAGGTAAGTTAACCGGAGAGTGTCTCCCATCGACACAGCGTGGTGAAGACACTGTGGTACATTGACCTAAGCTACATTGACTCCAGCTACGTTATTCACGTTATTCACTTTATTCAGCATAACTTAAGTCGACTTATCCCAGTACTGAAGACAAGCCTACCATAACCGACACACATCCACACTGGCCGATATTGTAAAAAACATTGTCCATTGACGTGTGTGGAACTTACAAATGTAAATTCACTGTTCCATCCTGACTCTTGTGTAATAAGTGAAGAATTCTAGTGACTTTTTATGCACATTCATACACATTCTTTATTAGTTTAACTGTTTACCAGAAATCTCTGTGGATATGCAAATTATATTTCTTAAAACACTTGTAACTTCACCAAATCAAATCCCATTGTCACAGGACCAGTGACAGACACATCTGTAATCTGTGGACTAAGCCCCAACCAAATTCCAGGCTGCTGAGACAATAGTGGTATTTGCAAAAAAGTTGCAATGTTTCTAAGATGAAAACAAGTGTGCCAAAAAGGTCAAAAACTAGCAAAGTTATAAACATCTGAAAATGAGCTTTATAAAGGAAACATATGTACAAATTAATTCTAGGTATCTCTTTACACCATCCATCTAATACCACATTTGTGGAGAAGATATCCATACCATGCCAAATCAGCTTCAAACAGATGCCACTGAATTCACTGTAATGTTTCCTACTCCCCCCCTCACCCCAACTGTAGAGTCATCCCTCTTCCAACTAAATTACACCTGGCTGAAGCTCAGGATGGGTGAGGAGATTCACTGCGACAGCAGTTACATCAGATAACGTTGATATGTCAGGGTTTACAGATCCTGAAAAGAGAACTTTATACCACTAGAAAAGGGATATTTCCAGCTTCCCAATGGGATCCAGCACATCCTTTTATCCCTGGCAAAGTTAGTTATAGCAGACTTAAATGCTGTTATATTTTGAAGGTTAGAAAAACTATTGTAGGTCACTAGTAAGTGCATATGTATCCCCTTTAGCCCCTGTACATTTGAACTAATTACATCATGGGCTTATCTACACAGACAGTGCACAGCAAGCTGGGGTGTAAATCTAAAGCACACTAGCCGGCCACATACTAACTGTCAATGTGGACCCTGCTACTATGCACTAAAAGCTCTGTAGTGAGCTTTGACATACTGCTGTTTGAGATAGGAATAGATCAGATTTACATATAAAGGGATACAAAAAATAGTCCCAAGTAAAACATTTTTAAACCTTTCAAGAGATTCCTAGACCATGGAAGCCAAAATATATAAATAAAATTAATATTCATTTTCTTAATATCCATGTAAGCAATCATTGTCATTTCCACAGAGAAACTATGTGATTATGAGGAAGGGAGGTGCTTCTCAAAACAATCTCTCTATCACAATGTGATCCATAGTCTAAAAACATTTGAGAACAGTTGCTCTAAATCATTTCTAAAAGTATTTTTTCCCTGTAGTGTAAGTACCACCAATAGAATAAATGAAGATGTGGTTTGGTATCAACACTCATTTGAGATAATCTGAACTTGCAGCTTCAATTAGAGCTTAGATTTGTATCCAGACTATTCAAAACTATGAAGGATTTTACCTGGTCATGAACTGCTTTTCCCATACAAACCCACTCCAAGTCTACCATGTATTTTTTGCTTAAGGGAAGGACTGTGGGCTTCTACATCTGACTGGAATCTTCAGTGCATGGATTGTTCTCCAGAAGGGTGTTTTCAGGGGTTGCCAGGTAAAACCATCACACCCTAACATCCTGAAAGGGCTACAAGTGTCAAGGGGCAATATGTGGAACTTTTTCCATACTGCATTAGGGAGCAGTGTAGAGTCTCTTCCAGCTGCTAACAGTATTTTCCTAGCTTTGATATTTAACGAAAATCCATTCATACTGATAATAAGGGTAGAAACTGCACCTTCCAAATAAATAATTATTGTATCACTTCAAGCCCAAACTATTGAAATGAGAGGTTGATAATTCAGTGCTGGAACCCATTCTCTCATTAATTTCAACATTGCCTCTGACAGCGGATGTTTATTTCAATACTTTGTACATCACATCATTTAATTGGAAAAGCTATGACAGAGACCCTGGGGGAGCTGAGAAAATTAAACCAAAGGAAAGTTGGGAGAAGCAATAGACTAAGTTCATGCCTTCAGAAATAAGGAAGGTGAACTGTTATATACATATATATACCCTAAGCCTACACAATGCGGAGCCACAATGCATGCGTGTGGGCTACATGTATAATGGCTTAAATTTTGAGATAGGGTTTAGCTTTACTTGTGGATTCTGCCAGGCTCTGGCTGTGTTTCTTAGGCTATCTGAATGCATCTCGCAGATTCTCTAGCACCTTCTTTTAGCTGCCCCACTTTCAGCTGTGTGAATATGATATCAAAATCTTTTAAATGAACATGTGATGAAAACTGAGCTGAAATAAGCTTTTTATTTCAACACTTTGTGCAACATCAATGAGAGCTTTCCACTTTTTATACTTAACATGTGAACATATTGTGATTTTGTAGAGAAATTTACATTTACCGAATATACTGACCTCAAGAACGATAAGGCGTGCACACATATGTAGTGGGTGTATCCACAAAGTATGTATATTTCAGTATGTAAATATTATGTATCTAGGTAATTGGAAGCACTTCCTTCTCTTTGTTAAACTACAGAAGTGTCTGCCTAAAAGAATTTGTGATAGATATTATTCACAAATGGATTAAAATGCACATCTTATAGAATATCAAAGGTGAAATAAAAGGAAAATGGCATCCAGGAGGACAAAGCAGCTCAAACAGCCTCCCCATGTGAGAGACACAGAAACAGCTTCAAAGTTCCCACTACAACTTGAATGTGCAGTCTACCAAGACGGCAGCTGTTGCTCCTGCATAAGTATTTCTATGATTGCTACTATATATATATATATATATGAAATTGGAATAGAACATAAAATAAACTAAATTGTATTTAATATGCTAATCCATATTTTAAAATTAATATAAAATACAAATCTTTGATTTACTGCTCACCTCCCCTAGATTAACTCCTATGACAACAGATATAATTAACTACATTTAATACTTCAAAGTCTTTAAGAGTGACTGCAATGAATGCGATATTGAACATAAAGGAAGTCACCCACTAGAATGTGTTGTGAACTTAAACAATTGTGAGTATTAGAAAATGGCTTGTAGGCTCAGCAAAGCATGTATTAAATATTATAGTCAATCAGCAAAATGGTGCACACAATCCTTGTGAAAAACCAATGTATTATAATACAGAAGTGTGTAACATTGGACCATAAGGATCAAACATGACATAAAGCACAGTCCAATGACAAAGATAAACCTGAAAAGCTGATCTATGAAAATTATAGTCACACCATTGACTGATTGTCTGTCATCTGTTCTACCCATTTTGTGTTCAAAACCCACATCACGTGGAATGTGAAAATTTAGGAAAGCCATGGGAGGAAAAGGGAATTTCTCAGCTCAGTGCTGCACTACTAGTAGTCCTAGGATGCTGGTGGAGCAGTACAAGTTGCTCTCCTCTTTTATCTTGGTCAGTGACTACTGAGCACCTCACTGATATATTATGAATGAGGGATCAGCACCAATGCATAAGATATAATTGGTCCCCTCCCCAGATGCTGCCCCATTTTGGTGCTGCACACCTATGTAAAATAGCAAGTGTTCAGCTCACAGTGTGCATCATCCTTCCACACAATGCAGAATCAAGCCTAATACGCTCAGTCTTGGTGCTCATCTTTTCCTGGTAGTAGGAAATTTCGGTAACCCATATATCACAATGGACAAGATAATTTTATTTTTAATAAAACTGATTACATATTTTATGCATGCATTCTGAACTCAGCCTATGTGATAGTGAGAATAGGATTGGGTGTCTTAGGGAAACAGTCAGAAGAACTGATAATAAGACTCAGATCCTCTCTCTTTTAGGCTACTGGTTGAAATTCACCTAGTTTAGTAGGGGTTAAAAAGTTAGTACAGTCTAATGGCTGTTTGGGGGCAGACATGAAATAAGATGGTAGTCTCACCCAGTTTCTAGTGGACAGGTGTCAACCTCGCAAACAATCATGATGATTGTCTGTACTGGGCTATCTTGATTATCACTTCAAAAGTTTTTTTTCACTTACTTAATTGGCCTCTCAGAGTCGGTAAGCCAACTCCCACCTGTTCATGCTCTCTGTATATGTGTATATATATCTCCTCAATATATGTTCCATTCTATATGCATCTGAAGAAGTGGGCTGTAGCCCACGAAAGCTTATGCTCTAATAAATTTGTTAGTCTCTAAGGTGCCACAAGTACTCCAGTTCTTTTTGCGGATACAGACTAACACGGCTGCTACTCTGAAACCAAGCATGATGATTGACACTACTTGCACCCCTTGCTGGCAGTCTCAGCAAAGAAGCTACTGGCTGGGTGGTAATGGAAAACAACTCTTCCCTGATTTCTAGGACTGTGCCTTCTGAGTAGGGTGGAAGCACATTGGTAGTACTGTGTGAGGAAGCCTGACCTGTTGCCTGCTCTTGTCTAGATCCTCCTGTTGTCTAGCAGGATTTAAAATAGAAGAGGCCTGAAACTGTGATTTGTGGAGTTCACCTCTTAGTGATGTCAACAGGTGTTGAGGGCACTCATCTTGTCAGAAGTGAAGTATAGAGTCTAAGAGCTGAGGTGTGAAGCATTTCTACGAAGTTCTTATTTAGTAGCAGGGAGTCATTCTCCACCTTTACTTCAGCATACATGCCACCCAGATTCCCAAGCTAAAAATCACACTTGCGTGCTAAAGCACAGTTACAGAAATGCATGTTTATTCAAAAGAGCATTAAGCTGTTCCTAATGGTGGAATGGTATTAACATTTCATAAATAGTGTGTATGTGAACCCACCGCCTAATAAACAGGCAAGGCTGGGGATAGGGAAAGCTCTTTACAGTCTTTATCACCAAGCAGAGGAGGAATATACCTGAAAGTACATGAATCTCCTCATTTGTGAATAGGACAGGTGAGGTCTGACTGCCATGACAAGACTTTTGGGAAATGGGAGGAATTATAAGTAGCGAGTGTTAGAGAGACAAGGTCGGTGAGGTAATACCTTTTATTGGACCAACTTCTGTTGCATAATACTTTCAAAAGATGAGCCTGGGAGCTTAAATTCATTACTCTGCTAAACACTAAAAATGAAAAGAGACACTGGTTTTATGGCTTATTATAACAATCTGCAACCCACTAACTAGGGTTGCCAACCCTCCAGGATTGCCCTGGAGTCTCTGGGAATTAAAAACTAATCTCTCGTTAAAGAGTCATGGAACCTCCAGCAATACCTCCAACCTAAATTGGCAACCCTACCACTAACCCCATCTTTTTGTTCTATGACTGCAGAGGTGTCTACTTTGAATGGTCCCTTACAATATGTGCTAACTACTTATGCCAAACAAACTACCTTGCATTTTGCTGTGACCTTTTCTGCCACCTGAAAAAGAGCTTTGTGTGGCTTGAAAGCTTGTCTCTCTCACCAACAGAAGTTGGTCCAATAAAAGATATTACCTCACCCACCTTGTCTCTCTAATATCCTGGGACCAACATGCCTACAACAACACTGCTTTCAAATGGCGAGTATGTCAATGACATGACAGTTGCTGACATGCCTATGTAGTGTTCATATTTCATCATATTTTTCAGTTTATTGCTAATATTTACTGGTTATTAGGGGTTTGATTGTGGCAGAGCTGAGCACTCTTCTGAAATGCCAGATGCCCTCAATCCCTCTGCTCTGATGAAAGTTAAGGATGCTCAGCAGATTGGAAGATCAAGGCTTTAGTCAGCAGTAATGCTCTATACCAGTGTTTCCCAAACTTGGGACTCTGCTTGTGTAGGGAAAGCCCCTAGCGGGCTGGGCCAGTTTGTTTACCTGCCCCATCCGCAGGTTCCGCCGATCGCAGCTCCCACTGGCCGCGGTTCGCTGCTCCAGGCTAATGGGAGCTGCTGGAAGGCTTTCCCTACACAAGCGGCGTCCCAAGTTTGGGAAACACTGCTCTATACAAACAGCAGCACCGCCTTTTGTAGCTAACGTCAAGGGCATGAAGTAGTTAATTACTAAGCTAATTTAGTTGCAAATGTAGATAGCATATATGTGCAAGCAAATTTTCATTTTATGGTTGTGTTTAATCCACAATATGTTGTATAAGATGTGGTTTTACTGTGCCCTTTCAAGGTATATTTATTTAATGGACTCAGACTGGCATACACAGAGTAGCAGTATACAGTACAGTAGAACCTCAGAGTTACGTGGGAATGGAGGTTGTTCGGAACTTTGAAATGTTTGTAACTCTGAACAAAACATTATGGTTGTTCTTTTAAAAGTTTATAACTCAACATTGATTTAATACAGCTTTTAAACTTTACTATGCAGAAGAAAAATGCTGCTTTTAACCATCTTAATTTAAATGAAACAAGCACTACTATTTTTAGTAGTTTACGTTTAACATAGAACTGTACTGTAGTTGCCTTTTTTTTTTTTTTTTTTTTTGTCTCTGCTGCTGCCTGATTGTGTACTTCCGGTTCCAAATGAGGTGTGTGATTGACTGGGCAGTTCATAACTCCGGTGTTCATAACTCTGAGGTTCTACTATACAGCATGATGCTATACCTGTGTGACTAAAAATTGTGAAAATTTGTATGTTATATTTCAATACATAATACTGCTGTATTGTTTGGTCATATAAAGGCTGTATTGTAATGGATATGTAGAAGAAGGCAGTGTAGAAGTTGCATTTGAAATCTCAACTTCGGCATTTCCTGATTTTTGGCTACTTAGCCGTACAACCTTAACATTTTCCAAGGCCTTCACTGCATGAGAAAATTGCACCAGCTTAACTAAAGGTGTATTTTAAACCCATGTAGTTAAACTGGTGTAAAAAATACTGTGGGAATATACTTTTATTTTGGTTTAGTCTACATCGATTGACAACTGGCTTTAGCTATTCCGAAAGAGCTCTGAAGCGGAAATATGAGTGCTCATACAGTTTAAAACTGATGTAAATTAAACTGGTGCAAGTTTTTTGTGTAGGCAAAGCCTTTGGCGGAAGCTAACTGGAAATGTGGAGGGTTAGCACAAGGCCCTTCACACCTCAAAATATCCAGAGGGAGGCTGTATGGGGGAATGTGAAAGAAGCAGCCCTTCAATGGCACCTGGGCATCTTCTATGGCAGGGGTGGTCAAACTTACTGAACCTCTGAGCTACATACAACAATCTTCAGATGTTCAAGAGCCAGGGCGTGCCTGTCGGGGCTCAGGGCTGAAGCCCTGAGACCCCCCTCCCTGCTGGGTAGAAGCCAGAGGTGTGTGAGGGGGACACATGGGGTCACGTGCCCCCCAGATTTTTGCCTGGGTTTCTTGGTCCCTCTTGGTCACAAGGTGCCACCAGGCCCCGTCCCTGCATGGCACCTGCTGGAGGCGGCAAGCTGGGATCTGCAGCCGTGGGGAGAGGCAGTGGCAAACAGCTGGGAGCCACAAGGAGAGCCCCTGCTTTTGCTGCTGCCTCTCCTCAGGGAGCTAAAGCAGAGACCCCTCCCTGCAACTCCCAGCTGTTTGCTGATGCCTCTTCACACAGAGCTAACACCTGGGAGCTGAAGGGAACGTCTGCTGCGGGAAAGAGGGATATGTGCCTGGGGAGGTGTGACTCAAGCTATTGTGGGGCTGAAATGTTAAATTGTGCTCCCCCCAGTAGGCACCAGTCATCTCTGGCAGAAGCTCCCAACCCCACCACCCTGCCGCAGGGCAGAAGCCCTGACCTCCCCACCCCCAGTCTGGTAGGCAGAGAATGGGGGGGCGGCCTCCGGAAGCTGCACTTTAACTGTAAAAGAGTTGCATGAGGCTCACGAGCCGCAATTTGGCCACCCCTATTCTATGGCCTATTGAAAGGACCTTGGGAAGAGGGAGGCTTATAGGTAGGGAGGACCCTACCAACTTCACAGTCCATTTTGGTCAATGTCATGGTCATAGGATTTTAAAAATTGTTAATTTCATGAGTTCAGCTATTTCAATCTGAAATTTCACAGTGTTGTAATTGTAGGGGTCCTGACCCAAAAAGGAATTGTGGTGCGGGAGGGTGTTGTGGTACTGCTACTCTTACTTCCTCGCTGCTGCAGGCAGTGGCGATGCCTGGGAGCCCAGCTCTGAAGGCAGAGCCAGCAGCAGCGCAGAAGTAAGGATGGCACAGTATGGTATTGCCACCCTTACTTCTGCGCTGCTGCCTGCAGAGCTGGGCCCTCTGTCAGCAGCCGTCACTGTCCGGCCACCGAGGCCTGAAGGCTGCAGCTCAGAAGTAAAGGTGACATGGTATGGTATTGCCACCCTTACTTCTGCACTGCTGCTGGTGGGGCACTGCCTTCAGAGCTGGGCACCTGGCCAACAGCTGTCATTCTCCGGCAGCCCAGCTCTGAAGGCAGCGCAGAAGTAAGGGTCACAATACTGCAACCCCCCTAAAATAACCTTGTGATCCCCTGCAGCCTCCTAGTCAGGACCCCCAATTTGAGAAATGCTGGTCTCCCACGTGAAATCTGTATAGTATAGGGTAAAAGCACACAAAAGGCCAGATTTCATGGGGGGAGATCAGATTTCACAGTCAGTGATGTGTTTTTTATGGCCCTGAATTGGTAGGACCATACTTATATGCAATTTACTAATCTTTTCATGGGGGGTAGGGAAAAAAAGCAAAGTGCACAATCTGCATGCTCCAGGACTTGTAACCTTCAGAAATTTGGCAATAACGTGCACATATTCTACAATCTGCAAATTTTGGCTAGATGCCACCTACCAATCCAGTCCTTTGGTTCTCCAAAAGAGGGAGCTGCTCTCCTGTCCTGTGCAATATACGAGGTCTGCAGGAGAGCAAAGCTGCAGAGCTACTGAGGTTCATTGGGTGCGTTTTCTCCCTTTGAAACTTTCAAAGCCCATACTAGCCCCTCCTTAACCCATTCACAACTTATAAAGTCCACATGGGCAGAATCAAGGGGATCTGTAGCACCCTTGCCTTAGGCCAAATGCTCTTTTACATTATGCAGCTAAGTTTATTACATAGGCACGTTCAGCACACCAGGCATTTCAGCCCACTTTGCAAGCTTAGCAAAAGAATATAGTTCAACATGTAGTACTCATGTCCTGTAGGCAATCAACAAACAGTCATAACTAGGTCAAATCAGAAGGATAGTTCTAGGAAACATTCAAAGGTATTTGGCCTCAGTAAGTATTATTCTGCAACAGATTTCAACTTCCAATCCCCAGCTGTATTGGTGTTTTTAAAAAGTTGCAAGTTTTTTGTTTTGTTTTTTTAAATAAGAAAAGTATATTAGCCTGGAAAACGTCAGCCCAAAAGATAAAATTCCAGAAAGTTACAGCAACCGAGAAGCAGTAGTGAGAATGGAAAAATCATTAAGCAACTTGAGCTAAACCAACCACTGCTGCTTCCACTACAAACAGATAGATTACTACAATAATCAAAAGAGTACATGAACACAGGACATTCTGTAATATTTTCACCTCTTGTTTGGTAAAATATGATCACAGACAAAATTACATCTATGCAAGATGTAAATTTTTTACTTTTAAATAGGTTCAAATTCTCTTTAAAAATACAAAGAAAACCCTGCTAATGCACTATCAAGCTAGTGTTCTATTTGGTTTTCAATTTTTTTCAGTTATCATCAGTGTAACACACCCCACTTACCAATTACTATGAATGTGAATAGAAAATAAAAATAAAAATATTGTGGGTACCTGTCCAGGTGTGATATCTCTGCTTTCACACTGCAGGACGCTCAGCTCCCTCATCAAGAGAGACTTCTTGCAAAGGGAACATAATACTTTGCAATGTTATTAGATGTGTTACAATCTCCTCTCCTAGATGCCTTGATAATATATTCTTACAGCATTTGCGCATATGATGCAGGCTGAAGCTCTAAGGGGCACTCAAGATTGCTCCCCTGTGGTAGTCTCCCTGGCTTGTCTTGAAATGAGACAAGAGTTTTGCTGTGCTCTGGGGTCTGTAGTTCACTTCAAACACTCTCCTGTACTTAGCTAATGGGGCCAGACAACTCAGTCTGTAAAATATCATACATGATCTCGTGAGTAATGTGCTCAGAGAGACACCCTCAGAGGATACGCCCTTAAATATGAATCAAACAGAATTACAATTGTAGCCTGTACTAACACCATAACTGCAAATCATAGAAAATATTAAATAAAAATGGAATATACAGAAAAGAGAATGCTAAAACAATCTGATACAATGAGGCTCATACTGTTAGAAATGTTTGCTGAAGAGAAAGCTAAAAGATGAAACTTCCTAATTCAGGTTTTTCCATGGTACCTGCCACCGTGGTATCTAAGCAATGTTACATTTATTAACAAAATAAAGTTAAACTCTCTTTTCTGAAGGTACTAGCCTGTTTTCCATGCTACCACATTTATGTGAGTGCGTCTGAGAGGAACCATGTCACCCCTACTGTTCTCAGCATTTAACTCCTTGACCCTCACCCTCAAATCAATTAAATCATTGGGAGTTAGGCATCTAGGTGCCTTTGAATATCCCACTAGGTGCCTATCTGCATCTTTAGGTGCCAAAATGCCTTTAAAAATCTGGTCTGTAGCCCAGAGGTACCAGTGGGAGCTGCACATGCAAACTGAGAATAGTGTTTGTGGTTCTATTATCATGATTTGCTTTTGACCCACCTGAGAATAAGAATCAATATTTTGTGGCTCTCGAAGGCAAACCAATCTATGGCTGAATTACTCCATGGTCAAAGATATTCCCTGCCATTTAAAACTCAGACTTTCCAGACTGATTTTATCCTGGATAGCTTTAGGTGCAGACCTTCAGCTGGCATAAATTGTCATAGCTCCAAAGAAGTCAAAAGAGCTATAATAGTTTACTGCAGCTGATAATCTGCCCCTGGAATATTAGGTATGATTTGGTTTTTAATTTATCATTCCTATAGTGTCCTTAAAATACCATGGATACTGGAAATTTTGTTTACCTATGATGAATTTATTTTCTTACATTCTGCAGCTTAAAAAACATTTGAAACTGATGCACAGAATTATTAAGAATGTATTCTTATAGCTATATATAGTTTTCAAATATTCATAGGTAATCGGATTTAAAATTTGTTCATTTTCTCCCTATCAAATAGTTTCATCTCACCTGAGATGCACTGTAACTAAATCCATAGCTGGATAAGTAATTAGGACTTTTATAAGGTGTTATTCTTTTAGTCTTGGATTATGCTCTTTGTGATAGGTGCCAACCAATAGTGAGATATTTCTTTCAACTCTAAAGAATGATATCTGACAAAGGTTCTCATAAACCCAGCACCTGCTCTTTAATTTGTCTTTGTACAGATAAAATGTTTTCCTCTAAGGAGATGTCACGCTTCTTTTTGGTAATGTATTTTATTAAATGTAAAACAGTAAAGCTAAATTTCTGGTTTAAACCAGCAACGGCAATGAAATTTGCCACTTTGTTATTAATTTACTCCATATGCCTCGTTATTGCAGCACAGAATAGAAAAGTTGGCAACTGCTTTAAAATCATTCACTACACTTAGACCACTGAAATGGGTTAAATTATGATAGGCTGAAATGCTGAAGAATTTCTTTGATTTTTATATACATTAAGTCAATCTCAATTTGTTTCAATGTGTTTTTGCTCATAACATATTAATCCTATCAACCATTCAGAGTGAAAAAGAAGGTGAAGCAATGTACAAAAGGAGACGGATCTAGTGTTTTCAGGTTCTTTGTTTTACTAAAAATAGCCAAACCAATAGATTAAATCTGATTCAAAAGAAGAATACAAACTTTATCCCTCCCCCGAAAAAAATCTCCTGTCTCCATTTCTGTGCACCCAATTTTTCATTTATACTTTGATGCATAGTTTTTTCAGTCTTTTTCAGTGTCTGTGTATTTCTCAGATTAATTTTCTGTATTTAGATACATTCTGAATATTTTCCTTTAAAATTTTCTCTATTCTCAGTTCTTTAGTTTGGCCTTTCTTCTTCCACATTTTACCTCTGCCTCTTCCCTTCCTTGCTTCCCCATCCTTTTTCCCTATCTTGGTCTCAAACTCCTCCCATTCCCTTTTCTCCTTCAATTTTCACTCACTTCTCTCCATCCCTACCAGCTTTCTCTCTCTTGTTCCATTGCTCTTCCAGCTATCAGTATGCACGTTTATTCAAGCTGGCTTTTCTCCTAGGGTTATTTGACTCCTGGTTATAAACTCTCTTTCCAATGGCAACTAACATAGGTGCTGGAACTAAGGATTCTGGGGAGGTGCTGCAGCACCCCCTGGCTTGAAGTGGTTTCCATTATCTATAGGGTTTACAGTTTGGTTCAGTCGCTCTCAGCACCCCCACTATACAAATTGTTCCAGCACCCCCTGCTTAGAAACATAAAGGTTTGGATGTGAAGCTTTGTTTTAAATGCTTCTAGAAGAGCTCACTTTTGCTGATGTGTTGCCATGTAGCCAACATCTACAATCTGACAGCATTTGTACAGAAAAGAAAGCTATAGTGTAAAGGTGTGGGAAGTCCCCTGGGCGTTCCCTTTTGGCCTAGTGTGGCACTGCAGGTATGTCCCACCTTAGTTTCCCCTGATTGGGCAACAATAGGTTTGCTTTTACAGTCTGGGACAAGGAAAAGCCAACGTGCATTAACAAAATAAAATGTTCCCTTTTCAACAAGGCTTCAGGACAAGAGCAACTACAACAAATAGTACATAGGGTCCTCACCTCTGGACCCTGGTTCAGATCTCCCAAATTTAAAGTCCACAACACCAAATTTCTGAGTCTGGTAGGGCTGGTAACCTGGAGCATGAGAGAAACCACTACCCACTGCAGTCTACATGACTTCTGCTCCCCTCTCCCTTGCTCAGCTTTCTCTTTACGCTTATACCACCCAGGCCCTAATGAAAGGCAGGGCAGGGCCTCCTTGCAGCCAGGCTCCAGCTCGTCCTT
Source organism: Trachemys scripta elegans (assembly GCF_013100865.1). Classification (NCBI taxonomy): domain Eukaryota; kingdom Metazoa; phylum Chordata; order Testudines; family Emydidae; genus Trachemys; species Trachemys scripta. Next base: position 230,689,051 of record NC_048299.1, on the reverse strand, counting down.
TAAAGGGGTAGTAAACTCTTCACTTCTTGATATATTCATGTGGATCAGGCCCTTAGTTTTCACATTGGAAACTGTCTGAATGGTATTCAGTAAATCTATTCAGTAATATAGGTTAGTAATTTTCAAAGTGATTCTTCTGTCTAGATCATCACGATTTTTCGAAAAGATGGCACTGTAATTCTAGTTAATGTAAATAATGTGTGTTGTTGTGCACAATAACCTGACGTCAAGACTATACTCCCTGTATATTGGTTATAAATAACAAAAAATCATCACCAGCTAACACACATTTTTAAAATGTTTTCCACAGAAAAATTCTGATTTGAAAACATACAGGAATGTATTTCAAGGCAGTCCATGCACTATCCCCATTATGTATTAGACTTAGTACATGACAATATTTCCAACATCTACTTAAGACATTTCAATTCCAACATTTGCAATTTCTTTCATACCAAGAATGGTGTTTGGCCTATGCATAATCAAGGGGCCAAGGACGTAAACCAAATTATACTACCTTATGCCCCCCGCCACACTGGGGAGTATTCATGAAAGAGATGTCATCAGGACCATTTACTGGCATTGTTAGTTTAATTCTACAGCACTCATATTAGCTAAGTAACACAAGGAAAGCTTCCACACTAAATTAAACATCTTTTGTTGTTGTTTTTAAATCAATAATCTTCAAGCTTTGCTCTGGACTTTTCAAAGAAATATTTCATTTAGTCCTATTAATGAAACATTTTTGTAAAATTGAAACTTGTTCTTTTACAATGCATCTTACATCCTTCCAGGGATTTAGAATTAACTCTGTTTTAAGGTGGAACTGCTCCTTTTTAAGATAGCTTCTGATGAAAATGATCTGGTTTATCTTTAAAAGCTGATTTAGGTTTTTAAGATTATCCTTACATGAAGATGAGCTCTTTTCCTGATTGTAATCTTTCAGCTTCTTAATGCTCTCCACAGACAGATCGCAAGTATCACTAATCTTTAATTCTTTTCCAAATGAAAAAAAATCTAGACCATGGCAAAATTTAAAAGACGTTTAAGAGGAGGGGGAAATATATTTTAGTTACACAGTACTGCAGAATGCTATTGACAGGTAAATAACAATGATTTAGATAGTCTATGCAAAGTTAACACTATTTTAATGTTTAAATAATGTATTACGTTTAACGCTACATTAATATTATTATTCTAGGAGACAGGAGAGAGAGGATTGTCTTATAGGAAAGGTACAGAATGTAAGGGCTGAAGTTCAGAGACCTATTTAATAAGATGTCTATAAAGTGCCTAGCACTCTCCCTTTTAAGACATACATAAATAATACAGCAAATATAAACAGTAATTCATTACAATACATGTCATACGTAAAGTACAATGGTTGTAGATACTATAGGAAAAATTATATGGATTTGACAGTTTGGCTACTTTTTGAACTTATATTGTGTAATCAGCTACCTTATCGGCATGCTACGGCATATTCCAGCTCCAAAGAAACTTGCAGTGAATATCAGGAAGAAATGGAAAATACACAAAAGTAGAGAAAAGCCTTTAAAAATCTGTACCTCTTTACCGACTGATCAAAACTTGAGAATTTTTTTTATTCACACACTGATGTAAAAAAATGCATTTAAAAGTATAAATACAGATTTCAAAAAGGAAAACGTTAGAAACCAATGGCTATATCATCAATTTTGATTTAATTCATTTTGAACATTTATGAAGATACATAATATAAGTCTGAGACAAGACTCTTAATCCTGGTCATTCAGCCAGTCGAGGAGTCAGACACCAAATATAAAAAAATTCCCACAGAGTACCGCTGACCAGCAGGATTGCTTGGCCAACAAATGGGGAAAATAGCAGCTTTCAGTAGTAGATAAAATGAAATTGATGTACCATTGAGGATAATAGAGGTGCATTAAACTGACAACAAATGCCTTTGTTCAAATTCAACAAATATTTGCCATTTTGAGAGCAGTGTAAATATTTTGACCATGGGATTCTATTTGTTTTCTGATACCAACGATGCCTTAGGGTACAGCTACACCGGGATAAAAGCCCCATGGCATGGCCATCAGTGGCCTGGGTCAGCTGACAGATGCTCGCAGGGCTTAGGGTCTGAGGCTGAAAAATTGCTGTGTAGACATTTGGGCTCGGGCTAGAACCCAAGTTCTGGAAACCTGTGAGTGTGGAGGGTCCCAGAGCTTGGGTTCCAGTGTTCTCTCTAATTTTTCCCACCCATGTGTGGAATGAATTTTCTTATGTGCACCTTCATATTGGTGCACATAACACAATTCATATGGTGGGGTGGGGCTGAGGGATTCAGAGTGTGGGAGGGGGCTCAGGGCAGGGGTAGTGGGTTGGGGTGCAAGGGTGTGAGGGCTCTGGCTGGGGGTGCGACTGGGGATGAGGGGTTCAGGGCTGGGGCAGATGGTTGAGTGCAGGAGGTGAGGGCTCCGGACGGAAGTGTGGGATCTGGGGTGGGGCCAGAGATGAGAGGTTTGGGAGGGTGCTCTGGGGCTACGGCAGGGAGAGAGGACTCCCCCCAGATCTCTCTCCCTGCTGCAGCACCTGGGCTGGTGGGGGAAGAGGTGCCTCTCCCTGATATGGCAGCTCTAGGGCTGGGGCTGCAGGATAGGCACCCCTCTCCCGGCCACGGCTGATCCCTAGGTGGGTTCCCTGAGCATCTGCATAGCGCTAAATAGGCTGCTGCATGGCCGTGCAGCTTACAGGGAACTTAGATTCCAACCCGAGCCCAAATGCCTACACAGTAGTTTTTCAGCCCCAGACCCCAAGCCCCGGGAATCTGAGTGAGCTGACCCAAGCCAGCCATGTTTTTTTTATCCCCATGTAGACATATCCATAAAGTACCTATTCACTCTGGAGTACACTATTGCCCGCTGCTTTCCTGACATTTATTCTGCTGTTCCGATTCAGCAGAACCTTGAAGTGTAGTGTTAAATATTCCATGAATCAACAGGTAGAAATCAGACAACTGTTTGCAGAATGTACTCTGATCTTCATTCTCAAGGGTCTGATATAATAAGTGTTGTATCTGCCAGCTGGTGGCTTGGCACTAAACCAATTTTAACTAATTAGCAAAATTTCTTCATAGTGGTTGGACTCAGTATGTGCACATACATTCTGCTCATTACTGCACTTGTGGCTCAAAGTGGGACACTTGTAGTCCGTGGGCAGTTACTCTATGACATGCACCAACAGAGCCTCCCCCTCCAGCTGACCCAATAAGAGTTGTGTCATGTTTTTCTCAGCAGGAATCTGCACTTTGTAAGTCTTACAGTAAATTGTGTTATTTCATGCTCTGATGCACGATAGTGAAACCTATGTTGAAAAAAAAATTAGAACAAATACTTGTCATAATTGACAAAACAACCATTTGCCCTAATGGTTAAGAAGAAAAAAGTGTAAATAAATGGATTGCAGCACACAGCCATATGCAGAAGAATGCCTTCATAGCCCACTACAAGACAATCTCCTCTAACTCTGTTTACCAGATGCTGAAGGGTTAAGGGTTCATTGGTATATATCATATAGATTTTGATTAAAAAACTGGAATGATATAAAATTAACACAGCACACATTCAATGGATTAAAAGATGGCTGAGAGGTCTCAAAATGTAATTGTCACTGGAGAATCATCATTGAGTGGGTCCTGCAGGGATCAGTTTTTGGCCCTACTCTATTTAAGAAATCATTAAATCATCACCAATAAAGTTTGCAGAGGACACACAAATTGGGGAAGTGGCAAATAATGAAGAGCAAAGGTCACTAATACAGAGTGATCTAGATCTCTTGGTAAACTGGCTGCAAGCAAACAACATTCATTTTAATATGGCTAAATGTAAATGTTTACAACTAGGAACAAAGAATATAGGCCATGTTTACAAGATGGGGGACTCTATCCTGGGAGGCAGTTACTCTGAAAAAGATTTGAGGTGTGTGATGGATAATAATGTGAACCTGAGCTCTCAGTGATGCTCTGGCCAAAGGGCTAATGCAATTCTTGGATGCATATCCAAGGGAATCTCGAGTAGGACTAGAGAGGTTATTTTACCTCTGCATTTGTCACTGATGCAACTGCTGCTGGAATATTGTGTCCAGTTATGGTATCCACAATTCAAGAAGGATGTAGAAAAATTGGAGTGGGCTTAGAGAAGAGTCACAAGAATGATTAAAAGGTTAGAAAACAGGCCTTATAGTGACAGACTCATGCAACTCAATCTATTTGCCTTAAGAAAGAGAAGGGTAAGGAGTGACTTAATTTCAGTCTATAAGTACCTATGTGTGGAACAAATATTTAATAATGATCTCTTCAGTATAGCAGAGAAAGCTGTAATGTGATCCAATAGCTGGAAACTGAAACCAGACAAATTAGTAATAAGGTATCAATTTTTAACAGTGAGAGTAATTAATCATTGTAACAATTTGCCAAATGTTACTATGGATTCTGCATCACTGACAATTTTAAAATCAAGAGTGAATGTTTTTCTAAAAGACATGATCATAATTTATTTTAGGAAAGTTCTATGGCCTGTGTTATACAGGAGGTTAGACTAGAAGATCACAATGGTCTCTTCTGGTGCTGGAATCTATGCATCTCCATTATACTTTGCACATATGGGTTGGAAAGGGTGACAAGTGTCCAGAGCTATCTCCTCATTTTGTTTAATACCAGAGCTGAGTGGGAGTGTTCTCTCTGATGGCATCACTCAGAGTTCCTTTGTCAGATTTTTGCTATTGATTCATCAAATACTAGGCAGTCTAATTACTCATACATTTCCTATTAGTAGTCTAAAAAACCTCATGAAAATTATAGCTTATGATGCTGAAATTTTACTCTCTCAGAGACAGAAAACTTATCAAATGTGTTTGCCAAACCTACTATTGGCAGCAAGGATTATTTCCAATGAAAGCTGAAAAAGACTGTAGTAACAGGAAATACTTACGTCTCTGGAATATGAATATATCATTTTGCCTTCTGCAAGGACCAGGGTCCCAAAGTGTGAAAGCTTTCTGTTTGTTTCAGTTTTCTGTCTTCTCTGAACAAAGGTTTTGCTCTTTCTTACCAATCCCCATAGTCCTCCATACTCCTGTTGACTTGCATTTTATCCTTCCCCCATCTTGACATACAGCCACCAGCCTTTTGGCCAAGGAGAGCTAGACAATAGTTGCTTTGGTGGCAAAGAGGGTCCCATCAACTCCTCCTCTGCCAAAGCATGACTGCTATGAAGGAAAGACGGAAAAGAAGGCTCGAGGAAGGGGGAAAATGGACTCAGTTTTTTATTGCCAAAACCAGCCAAAATGCCCTAATGTCTCAAAAAGATTTGTAATCATCAGTGAATTCCTTTCCACAAATGAGAGGTAGTGAATTATGATGGTAGATTATAATCTACAAAAATTAAATTTAACTCAAGTTATGTGGAAGAGAGCTGTATTATTCTGCCAGATGCATAGTTCTTATGCTACTCTGGAATATAAATATATATAAATATATTCCAGAATTGTGTCTGTGTCTAAATTAGCTGTTACCAGTCAAGAAAGAGATCTTGGAGTCATTGTGGATAGTTCTCTGAAAACATCCACTCAATGCATAGTGGCAGTCAAAAAAGCTAACAGAATGTTGGGAATCATTAGGAAATGGATAGATAATAAGACAGAAAATGTCATATTGTCTTTATATAAATCCATAGTACGCGCACATCTTGAATACTGCATGACGATCTGGTCGCCCCATCTCAACAAAGTTATATTGGATTTGGAAAAGGTACAGAAAAATGCAAAAAATTATTAGGGGTATGGAACACCTTTCATATGAGGAGAGATTAATAAAACTGGGACTTCTAAGTTTGGAAAACAACCAACTGGGGGAGGGGGGAATATGATAGAGATATAAAATCATGACTGGTGTGGAGAAAGTAAATAAGGAAGTGTTACTTACTCCTTTTCATAACACAAGAACTAGGGGGTGACCACATTAATTTAATAGGCAGCAGGTTTAAAACAAACAAAAGGAAGTATTTCTTCACACAACACACAGTCAGCCTGTGGAACTCTTTGCCAGAGGATGTTGTGAAGGCCAAGACTACAACAGGGTTCAAAAAAGAACTAGATAAGTTCATGGAGGATAGGCCTATCAAATGGCTATTAGCCAGGATGGGCAGGGATGCAAAATCATGCTCTGAAGTATCCCTAGTTAGAAGCTGGAAATGGGCGATGGGATGGATTACCCTGAGAGTCTGCTCATCCCTCTGAAGTCCCTGGTATTGGCCACTATTGAAAGACAGGATACTGGGCTGGATGGACCATTGGTCTGACCCAGTATTGCCATCTTATGTTCATATTTCTTTTGAAGCATGGGGAAAATCTACCATGCAACGGACTGAGAGACTGTATAAAATAGGGAATCCTTGATAAGTTGGTAACATGGTGACCAAGTTTTCAGAGGGTTAAGGAACTTGAAAAAAATGTACTCTTTGAGTTATGGTAAGTAGTAATCTAGATCTATGTAAGCAGCCTGCATTGTCCAGGAGAAGAGAGGAAGTAGTGTGGCATTTGAATGGTAGTTTATTCAGATTTGAAAATGGATCCATGAAGAAGAGAAGAAGCAAAGGAATTTGTCTATCAAACAGCTATAGTCAGAAGTAATTGTTTTTTTAATTGTTTCTCCATCCCCTATAATTCCACTCCTTTTACAATGACCACCTTCTTAGCCATATAGCCACCTTCACTGCAATACAAATAAATGACTTTGTGTATAGGCAAATGCTTATTATCAATCCATAATTCAGCTATTATGACTTTAGACAGAAGAGCATAATTAGACAGAAACTACTCTCATTCTCTGAAAGCACCAGCACATCAATTTTGAAATCTTTGGGTTTGGTATTCTCAAACTCTGGATACATGTGTGTAACGTGTATGTTGTTCATAGAACATCATTCCTTGCTAGACAAATAAACCTTGGGGTAATTCAAATATACTAATGAATAAAGTAATCAGGAAAGGAACATTTTAGACAACTGGTAACATAGCCATATCATATCTATCATTTTGTTATGTTTTTCCACAGAATCTTAAATTTTTCCCTATCTTAACTTCTACAAACACAAATGACTGATCTCTTTCCATATTCTCTGCAATGACATTTGCAGTAAATTTAATTTATAATATTGTACCAAGTATCCACAGCTGTACTGTCATTGAGATTATTGAAATGATAGTTCTGCTAGATAATCTATCAATCCAAACTGCAGGACTTGGACCAATCTCGTCTATATTAAAATTACCTTCCCCGTAAGAAAGCCATAATTCTTCTGCTTTCTTTCACAACTTTGCCTTCTGTTTTGAGTTTTATGAATAATTGCTTTCTACTGATCAAAAACAAATTCTAATATACTACACATACTGTCATTGATCACTATAAGCACTAATGTATAAATAAAAATATGTTTATGTTTCAAACTAAAACTGACATCTCTATAATAAGACCTCATACACACAAGCTAGTCCATTACTATACCATATCCAGAGAGGTAGATTGCTCAGTTTCCATGAGAATTTTTCTAAGTTGAAATATGGATCCTATACTAATAAAAAATAGGAGTGATAGTATATATTTTCTGTATAAAATTTTCCCTGTATATATGTTTGGTTTTTTTAAAGTCAACGCATTCGAGGGTTCTTCAATAATTAAGAAAGCATATTTATAAACCAACATGTTGTTTAAAAAAATTGGTTTTGATGTACCTCTGTAAATCTGTTTTCAAATTCTGGTTTAGATCACAAATGGTGATTAGTTTGATGGTCCCACTCTAGTGGGTATCTACCCACATCACATGATCACCATACAATTTGCACTCAATTAGTGAGCTATATAAAGAAAAAAGGAAACCCCAAAGTCCAGTTTAAAAGAAGTGACACTGTTTCCCATAACTGGAAGTGATATGTGGTAGTTCTTCCCTTTAATATTCTACTCTGTCCAGGAGGAAAACATGGAAATGTGATAGTGGTAAACTGTGGTAAAAATGATCAGTAGAATTTATTAAAATGCATAAGGTATTGTGAAAGACCCAGACCAGTGGGGTACAGAAGTCTGGTAGAGGGCAAATATACCGGTCACTGGATGAGTAGTTTTCTGTTCCCTGAGTGACTAGAGCTTTGTGACTTTGTCCTCACCCACAACCACTTCAGATTTGGGGACAACTTATACCTTCAAGTCAGTGGCACTGCTATGGGTACCCGCATGGCCCCACAGTATGCCAACATTTTTATGGCTGACTTAGAACAACGCTTCTTCAGCTTTCGTCCCCTAGTGCCCCTCCTCTACTTGTGCTACATTGATGACATCTTCATCATATGGACCCACGGAAAGGAGGCCCTTGAAGAATTCCACCTGGACTTCAACAATTTCCACCCCACCATCAACCTCAGCCTGGACCAGTCAACACAAGAGATCCACTTCCTGGACACTACAGTACAAATAAGTGATGATCACATAAACACCACCCTATACCGGAAACCTACTGACCGCTATACGTACCTACATGCCTCCAGCTTCCATCCAAGACACATCACACGATCCATTGTCTACAGCCAAGCCCTAAGATACAACCGAATTTGCTCCAACCCCTCAGACAGAGACAAACACCTACAAGATCTTTATCAAGCATTCGTAAAACTACAGTACCCACCTGGGGAAGTGAGGAAACAGATTGACAGAGCAAGACAGGTACCCAGAAATCACCTACTACAGGACAGGCCCAACAAGGACAATAACAGAACACCACTGGCCATCACATACAGCCCCCAGCTAAAACCTCTCCAGTGCATTATCCACGATCTACAACCTATCCTGGAAAATTATCCCTCACTCTCACAGACCTTGGGAGGCAGGCCAGTCCTCGCTTATAGACAACCCCCCAACCTGAAGCAAATACTCACCAGCAACTACACGCCACACCACAGAAACACCAACCCAGGAACCTATCCCTGTAGCAAACCTTGTTGCCTACTCTGTCCCCATATCTACTCTGGCAACAGCATCAGAGGACCCAACCATATCAGCCACACCATCAAGGGCTCATTCACCTGCACATCCACTAATGTTATATATGCCATCATGTGCCAGCAATGCCCCTCTGCCATGTACATTGGCCAAACCGGACAGTCCCTCCGCAAAAGAATAAATGGACACAAATCGGACATCAGGAATGGTAACATACATAAGCCAGTAAGTGAACACTTCAATCTCCCTGGTCATTCTATTACAGATTTAAAAGTCACTATCATTGAACAAAAAAACTTCAGAAACAGACTTCAAAGAGAAACAGCAGAACTAAAATTCATTTGCAAATTCAACACCATTAATCTGGGCTTGAATAGGGACTGGGAGTGGCTGGCTCATTACAGAAGCAGCTTTTCCTCTCCTGGAATTGACACCTCCTCATCTATTATTGGGAGTGGACTACATCCACCCTGATTGAATTGGCCCTGTCAACACTGGTTCTCCACTTGCAAAGTAACTCCCTACTCTCCATGTGTCAGCATATAATGCCTGTAACTTTCTGTACTTTCACTCATGCATCCGAAGAAGTGAGGTTTTTACTCACGAAAGCTTATGCCCAAATAAATATGTTAGTCTTTAAGGTGCCACCAGACTCCTTGTTGTTTTTGTAGATACAGACTAACACGGCTACCCCCTGATACTAGAGCAGGGGCTGCACTAGAGTAATCAGGAATCTGCTAGAACCAGTTAAGGCAGGTAGGCTAATTAGGACACCTGGAGCCAATTAAGAAGAAGCTGCTAGAATCAATTAAGGCAGGCTAATCGGGGCACCTGGGTTTTAAAAAGGAGCTCACTTCAGTTTGTGATGTGAGTGTGAGGAGCTGAGAGCAAGAGGCGCAAGGAGCTGAGAGGGAGAGAGTAGAGGGAGAGGGTGTGCTGCTGGAGGACTGAGGAGCACAAGCGTTATCAGACACCAGAAGGAAGGTCCTGTGGTGAGAATAAGGAAGGTGTTTGGAGGAGACCATGGGGAAGTAGCCCAGGGAGTTGTAGCTGTTATGCAGCTGTTACAGGAGGCACTATAGACAGCTGCAGTCCACAGGGCCCTGGGCTGGAACCTGGAGTAGAGGGTGGGCCTGGGTCCCCCCCAAGCCTCCCAATTGACCTGGACTGTGGGTTCTTCCAGAGGGGAAGGTCTCTATGCTGTTCCCCAACCCACATGGTGAATCTCTGAGGCAAGAAAATCCGCCAATAAGAGCAGGGCCTACCAAGATAGAGGAGGAACTTTGTCACAGTATATTGTGTTCATGTATCATGTCATACAATCAAGACTGTTTTATAGCTTCTATACCACCAACTCTGGAAAAAAATATAAAACCACCATAATTACTTACTCTTGATCTTTTAGTTGACCTCTGAGCTGGTTAAGAAGTTCTTCTTGCTGATTGGTAGAATGGCTACTCAATGCCTGGTTTTAACAAAAGGAAAGAAGATGACTCTATATATTTAAACTACCATTCCAAGAAAGGTCAGAATTAAAAGTAGTATAACTACTCTGGCATGTTTTCAGAAATTTAATTTTAAATATTCTGCAACTAAATTTACCCTTATTTTTAGTGCTTATGTTTTGCATAGTGTGCCTCAAAGGTGTCCTTTCATTGCCTTTTTTTTATTAGTACTATTTGTTCAAATGAAGCATTCTCCATCAGAGACCAGGCAAAGGGTACAGTTACACAGCAATAAAAAAACCTATAGCACCAAGATTTAGAGCCTGGGTCAATTGACTTGGGCTCACAGGGCTCAGGTCGCAGGGTGAAAAATTGCAGCACAGACCTTCGGGCTCCAGTCTGGATCCTGCTCTGGGAGAACCATCCCATTTTGCAGGGTTTCAGAGCCTGGGCTCCAGTCCAAGTCCAAACGTCTATGCTTCAATTTTTATTTCCGCAACCTGAGTCAGCTGACCTGGGCCACACGCAGCCATGCCGGGAGTCTTTTATTGCTATGTGGATTTACCTAAAGAGTTCAGAACCAATAAAGCTTTAAGTGAAAATTTACAAAACGAAGGAATAATCTGACAGGCTTTAAGAGTGACAAAAAGCAACTAAGTTATTGAAAGAGCCAACATTTAAGCACATTCAAGCCATGTCACTACCTAAATTCATAAAACAGGTTGTTCTTTCCCCCAGTCTCTGCTGGAGGATTGGAGATGTCTGTCACTTTAGTAGTCAAAGCCATAGCCTGACTTACTAATTACTCCTGGGAGGGCCAATTGAGCCTTTAAAATAAGTACTCAGTGGTTCAGTCCATGCATTAGATGAACCTGTGATATGACTTTGCACTCATTCCAAAGAAAGGATCTACCCAGACTACGAAACTTGTACTTATTTTCCTGACAGAAAATGTTTTAGAATGTGTGTCCAGTGTGTTTCCTTAGAAACTGGCATGTGGCTACCACAATATTGACTGATACATGACCATTAAACTTCCTGGTACTCTCCTATGACATATCACCTGTCATTCCCACACTCTGAGTATTCCCCATTTTTCAGGATCATATTCCCAGAATTCTCTATGCCTATACTCTTCCAATTCCATTCCCCCATCTCAGCAACCACCTAAGGGGCAGATCAGAAGCCCAGTGAAGTCAATGGAAAGATTCCAGAGAAGAAAGGATCGCCCTCTCTTGGCTACCAGAAGAGGGGACTGTCGTCTTTCCTTGCTGCTGGAAGAGGTCTCTGCCTCCCTCCATCTTAGCTGTAAGGCAGGATGGGAGGTTTCCAGACTTTGGGTCCTCCTTTCTCTTTCCACTTGGGAAAGGTGTATGTGGCTCCTTCTTTCCCTACAAGCTGAGGATCTAATGATTCTCATACTGCCAGCACCATTTTCAAAACTTACACTGAACTATAATAGCAGGAACAAAGGCACTATTGTCAAACAACATTTAAAAGGGGATTAGTGAAAAAATACAATCAGAAAACAGAATTTCTTTCATGGTACATTTACCTTTAGTTGTTTGTTTCCCATGTTTTCCTTCTAATTTAGAATTCCTTCTAAAGCTTCTTTAGTGTTTTGCAAATGGCTAAATGAAAAAGAAATTAAGGTTCATGATTCTTGTCATTTAACAAGCAGGTATTCCCAGTTCCATTGCTTAGGGAGGGAAGAGAGTTTTCTGCTAAGGGCACAGGTCTGGAATCCAGAATAGAATAATTCTAGTGTGAGCTGGAGGCTTGCTCCAAATTGGGTAGGGACAGAGAAATATCACAACTGTCAAGCTGTCTGGTAGGCAACTAATTATTTGTATGGGGCTTAAAAACTGTTGTTGGGAAGAGAGATGGGATTTTTTTCTCCAATCGCAACACATTTCTTTGTTTCAGCTTGAAGAGCCCATGAGGTTCAAGACACAGCCATGAAAATGGCAGTGCAAAGGGACTGGGAGACATGAGAGATCCTCAGGTGAAGGTCTGACAGGTGCAGAACTCTGTGTTACAGCTGCACAGGCAAGATCAAAGGTGGCTCTTCCCTCCAATCTGGGGCCTCTGCTTTTCTCCATTCCAGTAATTCCAATGATGGCTAATTCCGTTGGTATAGAGAGCATTGTAATGCGGCATTCATTATCTAAATATCCAATCTCTCTCACGTAGCTATAGTGCCCTTGGCAATTGTTTCTAGGTCCCTGGTGGAAGAGATGAGTTTCCATAACTGGCACAAGAGGCAAAAGGGTATGGCTCTGTCAAGAGTGGGATTCTACCAGCACCTGGCATACATCAGCAAGATGCTAAGCCACAAGCGCTGAAAATCTCCCCATTCACCCTTTTTCTGGGGGGAGTATGTGGGGTCTTCACCAGCATCCTCCTCAGCTAGAAATGCTACATCTATGTATCTTGTTTGGATAGAGTCCCCTGCATCTCCCTATAGGCACTACATATGCCTGCTCACTTGGGGGTATTACTGTGATGCTTCCTGTCTTGCTCCTGGTTCTTCTTAAAGGGAATTCCAGACTGTTTGGTTTGCAGTAGTAATAGGATTTTAATAAAATAATTAAAATATGGGTACAGGGGCTATTCAATGTATTTAATATTTATCTTTACCTCTAAATAGCTTGTTATCCCACACTGAAGTTTTGAGAGCAGAATCTGTCTAATGTGCTTTTATGGATTTAATAAAAGAATAAGCAAACAAATAGGAAGCTAAGTAAATACGTCACTAACTAATTTAGTTCTAATTTCCCTAAATTAGTCAAATACAACACAATTCAACGATCAAATTAAGGTTGCAATTGAAATTTGATTAATATATTAAGGGTTCAATTTATCTGGCTTGCCAATTACTACATGAGCAATTAAATCAATTTATAAAGTTAACACAAGAATTACTTCAAAACTTCACAGGAAAGTTAAGGAAAAACACCTTTCTTTCAACCTAATCAACTGGGCTAATAGTTTGCTAAAAGCAGAAGCTGACTCTTGTCTTTGTTTTAAGGAAATATAACTCTAGAATGATTTCTTTATAACTTTCCACTGGTGTTCTGCCTTAAGTTTCTCTGAACATACAACTTATGTTAGACTCCATGGCCTGGACTACACTATGAAATTAAGTCTGAAAAATCCACAACCCTGAGCAATGCAGTGTACCAACAAAACCCCTTATGTAGACAGTGCTAAGTCAATGGGAGAATTCTCCCATTGACCTAGGTACCGCCTCTCAGGAAGGTGGATTACCTAGGCCAATGGGAGAATTCCTCCTGTTGGCATAGATAAGTGTCTTCACTGAAGCACTACAGCGGCACAGCTGCAGCGGTGTAGCTGCGTGCTGCAGCATTTTAAAGCGTAGACAAGACCTATGTAATTACCTTATGCCCCTTCCCACATTAATATAGTGTGTGTATCTTTCTCACATTCTTACACAGATGCGGAAGTCAGTCACTTAGAAGCTTTTGGATAACATGTTTTTAAGCCAAAATAATCAGTTACTAATTAGATAACAGACAGACTTGGGGATTTTTAGTGTCTACTTGGAAAAATGGTCATGTCTTCATTAATAGTCATTGGTGGTCAACAGTCATGGATGTAAGAGTTAGTAGATGTGTTGACCTTGAGACTGACCGTTTGGCTTCTGTTGACAGAAGTGCACATCTGACTTAGAAGACAGATGGGCCAAAATTAGTCCTATTTCAACCAAAGGTTCATATTACAACTAAGCTGTCAGACAGCTTTCTGTTCTGAAGATCATCGAAGCATTAGAGACTGAAGTCTCACTCCCTATGTCATCTGATGAGGAATGACATTATTTCAAATCATCAGTGCTGACTGCTGCCAGCTCAGTGCTGGGGCCTCAGCCCTTCAAAAGTCACCCTTGGATCAGTGAGGAGATGCCAAGAGCAGTTGGAGATAAGAAGAAAGTGAGGCTACAATTTTAGTCTTCAAAGATATGTTTGTTGAGAACAAAAGCAAAGGCTAAATGGATTCAACTCGTGGAAAGTTGTCAAGCCATAGGGTAAGAAAGATAAGGAATACTGGTGGTTGACTCATGAAGCCAGTTTGGAACAGGCTGCTACCAACATGGTAGCTGCACCATTTATTAGCTTTGCGATGTTTGCAGGGAAAGGTGGCACCAGCTTGTCCAGGAAAGAACTGGGATGGCAGCAGCAGCCAAAGTCTGCAGGATCACTTACATCGACGGGCAGATCATTTCAAAGTGCTCCTTAATTGTCGCTTTAATTTGAAGAAGGCAGAAAGTTTCAATAGAGCCCCCATCCTTAAAACCAAGAACAGATCCGAATCATGGTCCATAAGCTGCAGTCTGGGAAGAAGCATGGGATTTGTAGCATTACCCCTGAGTTGCTGAAGACAGGTGAAAGTATTCTTGTACCATCACTGCAAAGGCTCTTCCAGACCATCTGGCATACTAATATCATTGTCAATGACTGGAAGAAAGGGGTTATTCTACCTTTATTCAAAACTGATGATAAGGTTGAATGTAACCATTACATTGTTCAGTCCCAAGGAAAATCTTCACTTCTGTGTTAATGTCTCAAATCAACGGTGCACTTCATGGCAAAGGCTGGGATATGCAATGCAGCTTCAGACCTGGTCATTCCACTCTTGACTAGATTTTCATCTTAAGGCAGCTTTTTGAGAAGATGGCTGAGTTTAATAAGCAATGTACAGCACTTTTTATATACTTCTCGCAGACCATTGATTCAGTGCATCAAGCAAATCTGTGGGATCTGATGAGGTGACCTGAGTCCCAGAGAAGATAGCATCATTGAGAGAAAAGCTCTATAATGGAATGGAAAGCTGTGTTTGAGTCAAAGACAGACACATGGTATATTTTCCTATATCATGGGAGGGTGGCCAGGCAGTGTTCTGCCACCATCATTGTTCAACATTGGCATTGATTGATTAATGGATAAGCTTGAGGAAGCAACTGTTGATCGCATTGAGCTGAACAACATTCTGCTTTGAGATCCTGAATACACCAATTGTTTTCTTGACTCAGTTTGGTGAATTGCTGCAGCTGATGGATGACCTGGTAGGGCAAGAGGCATTACACATTGGTGTGGTTATTAATACAGATAAAATTAAGTTCCTGGCCATTACCATCAAGCAGCTTTCTGCTCCAGATTACAACAAGCTCAGTATTAACTAGATGGGACATCAAGCAGGTGGCAGCTGCCAAATATTTGGGCAGAGTCATAGACAGTGTTAGAGGAAGCTAGAAAGATATGGACACGCAGATAGCGGCAGCTGCTGCCATGTTTTGGGCTCTTCAGTGGCTTCTGTGGAGGCAATGTAACATCAAGCTTGCTACAAAGCTGCGGATTTATAGAACCACAGTTATGCTGACTCTGTTTTATGGAAGTGACACATGGATGTAGAGGAAAGCTGAAGAACACCAGACTGATTTTTCCGATTCTTGTCATCTTCATCAGCTGCTTTATATCAAGTTGCAGAACAAAATAAGAAATAAGGATATTCAAAGCCAAATTCAGCAACTGCCTCCATCAGCACTAGTTCTGTTTCAGCATCACTGACTTTCAGTATGCAGATGACTGCACCATTCTTGCACACACAGAGGCTGACCTGAAAAGTACCCTAAATCTTTTTGCTGATGCCTATCACAGCCTGGGTCTCTCTCTCAACATCGGGAAAACCAAAGTACTCTACCAGCCCTTACCTGCACAAACTACTCTTCATTCTCCATTTTCCATACTTTGGCAGCCACCTCTCCCAAACAGCCAGCACTGACACAGAAATGAATTCAGGATCCACTGTGCCATCACATCTTTGGAAGACTATTCAAACGTGTCTTCAATGACTGGGATCTGCAAACAGGCTCCAAGATCTTCGTTTACGAGGCAGTTGTCATCCTCACCCATCTCTATAGGTGTACCTGGATAACCTATAGGCAATATCTCAAATGGCTGGAGTGGTTCCAACAGCGCTGCCTCAGGAGGATTTTCAGGATGAGCTGGGAAGAATGAAGCACTAACATCAGCCTTCTCTCTGCAGCCAATACCAGCAGTATAGAAGTGCAGGTCATGAAACACCAACTCCACTGGGCTGGCCACTGTGTACGTATGCCCGACACTCACCTCCCAAAGCAAGTACTCTTCTCTCAGTTAAGTGAGGGAAGAAGGGCTCATGGAGGGCAGTGGAATTGCTTCAAAGACATACTGAAAGTACATCTTAAAAAGGGAGGCAGCAACCCAACAAAATGGGAGGACTCAGTGCAGAACAGAACACAGTGGTGCCTCACCATACACCAAGCCACAAGTCACTTTGAGGAGAACAGATGTGCTCATGAGACAGAGAAGCGACAAAAGTGAAAGAAAGGGCACAACAGTCCAGCCAACAACTATGTCTTCTCCAAGATTATACCTGCCATTTCTGTGGGAAAATCTGCTGGCCACGAATTGGGTTCCTCAACCACTTAAAAACCCACCAATGAACTGTGACAGGTTCCCCCTCCCCCAGATACCACCTGGAACTGTGGTACCACTGAGCCCTCTGACCCACTGTCCTGGGCTCCCTTTCACACTGTACTGCTGTGACAAGCTGCAAAGCCCTCCAGCCTGCACTTTCACAGGTAGGGACACACCTAGCTGCATTTACACATAGGCTTTCTAATCACCAACTTCCCAGCCTAGGACCCCAGAGCATTAGCATCCTTCCCTGGTCAAATCTGGCCAGTATATGGGGTCCGCCTCTCCCTCAATGTGAAGAGGACAATGCATACTCGTGGTAACCAATCAGAGTTTCCCCAAGCACTACAGTCAAAGATCACTGACGAACAAAAATAAGTTTATTAACTATAAAAGTTAGCGTTTAAGTGATCATAAGTGATAACAAACCGATCAAAGCAGATTACCTAGCAAATACAAAAAAACCACAAACTAAGCTTAAAATACTAGATCGATAGGGTAAGAATCTGCTATTCATATCCAAACTGATGGTACTGGCAGACTTGTAGATTCTTAAGGCACAAGCTACACTTGCTTTGCAGCTTAGAATCCCCGGGTATTTCATACACACGCTAGAAATCACTTTAGTCTGGGTCTAACACTTCCCCGAGTCCTGTCTTTGTTCCTCAGGTATTTCCAGGAGTCTTCTTGTGTGAGCAGTGAAGAACCACAGATGAGGTCACTCCCTGCCTTATATAGCTTGTTCATATGGCAGGAACACTTTGTTTCAAAGCTTGGTTCCTAGACCAGTTAGTGGAAAAATACAGACATCCCAAGATGGAGTCCAGCATCATGTGACCTGATCACATGTCCTTGTAGAGTCATAGCAGCCATTACTTACAAGCTGTCTGTAGGGTTCTCAGGAAGGCTTCCCAGGTGGGAAGCTTCTCCTAAGGCCTATTGTTTTCCCTAATGGCTCATTGCCCTGAATAGGCAATAGGCCAGCTATCTACACTGAAAGCATCTTGTTTAGTGGGCGTTACTCAGGTGTAACTACATTTGAAGTACGGATACACAGTCAGTATTTATAACTTCAGACACAAAAATGATACATGCATACACGTAGGATAATCATATTCAGCAAATCATAACTTTTTCAATGACACCTCACATGACTTATCTTTGTACAAAATGCATCATAATTATGTCATAATGATATCATAATAATATCACTATGAAGAATATGGGGTGCAGTGTCACATGAACCCCTTTGACAGACATCATCCTCACATCGAGGGATAGCTGAAGATTCATTTTTTGTGATAGTTAATAAGCATGGCCAGGGAAAAAGGACTCAGAGAGGGGCCATGCCCCAGGTGTGTTCATTTCCTACTTTGGTGCCCTTTTATCTAAAATCAGAGCTGCTTTATCATTCCTTATTCTTACTAAACTTTATTTAACATTTGACTAAAATTATCCAGGCCAAAACTCAGATCTGGCCCATGTTCTCTATAGATTCCTCTTTCTCACCAAGAGAGGAGCTGCATGGATCAGCATCTCTCCTCCTTTCCACGAGAAGTGCCTCTGCTTCCTATTTTCTATAGGCACAACTAAATTCTGTGAGTGGCTTCTTGATCTCAACAGGGCCCTCTTGAGGCACAACTCCACACACACTGTGAAGGATGTTTCAGTAATAGGGTTAAGACCACACCTCCAGAAAGCAAAAGTGTCTTTAAGCAGTAGTAGTGGTCCAGTCTAGCAGTCGCAGGTCCAGGTCACAGGCCATAGTTCCCTCAAGCAACACAACTAGTTCTTTGGGGTGGCTTCAAGGAGTAGTGCCTTCCCCTCAGAACATGGTTGGATAAGCATTATGCCAGGTGAGAGGAGCTCATATCTCAACAAGATTCCCTCATTTTTAAAGCCCATTGGCCTCCTGATTTAGGATGAGGTTTCCCTCCAATTGTATCTAGACATCAGGAGTTCAGCAAAGAGTGCAATCCACGTTATTTGTAATAAATCTGTAATAGACCAGGGATATTTGCTTGTACATCCCTTAAAGTGGTGCTAAAATAGTACAGTGATTCACAGGATATGTATAAGACACCTAGTTCCTTTTTAATGCATCAAAACTAAAGTTGTTAGAATTGGAATGAGTAAAAATACTACTAATAATGTGTGCTAATACTAATAAGCGTCTTCAAAGAAAAGCAAACCTTTCAACATTTGTTGCAGTAGTTTATGCAATTTTCTTTTCCAACATACTATCACAGGATCAATCTGAACATATGAAACTGTACTCCAGATTTTTTTAATCCCAAATAGACATATTGTTTATCTTGAAATTGTTTTATATTTCATGACCACCTAATAAAAAACCACAGAATTTTTAAAAATACAGAACCCAAAATAAATATATTACTCCCAAAAACATTTTAATTCCAAAATAATCACCAGAATGGAGAAAAAAAAAAACACCTAGCTTAGTTTTAAGGTGTATTACTGCCTGGTTTGAAGACACAGATCGGCCATGGGGCCACATTCCATGACAGACAGGTTTCGGAGACATCTCTGATCATTCTTTGTGATGCATAAAATATGTCACAGCTGTACTATAAAAGATATCAGCCATCAGGTAAAGCTGTCATTTGCCCTTGCTGGATTATATTGGAAAAATACAGTTTTTCTGTCTTGTACCTGTATGGGATTACTGCTCAGGGAAACACAACCTATTTAGTCTGTGCACACATTACTCCTGCTTTATTTCAAAAGGATGTAGTCATAAAATAAACATGCTAAAGAGAATAGATCTGGGTGATATTTTGTTTCAACATCACCCATTTCATGTGTTATAAGTTGTGAATATGTAAAGTACTGGTTCACATTAAAGCTAGGTTCTACAAAAGAACGGCATATTTCTCTAGAGGCTAGTTCCTTTCATTTGATTTCTGTTATGCACACATCTTATTTGTCTGAACCTATGTTACAAATAATATGTGTAACAAAGGAACAATGGCAGCAAAGTAGTTCAAAATATTTAAATATTTATATATTCCCCATTAACTCACAGATTTAAAAACTTATAATTGTTATAGTTTGGTCTGTAGAATTTAATGATTGTGTGTCCACTAAATTAGTTTGTCAAGCAATATCTTTATCAAAAATTCATGCCTCGTTATTTACTAGATAAGGGGGAATTTCATAGTTATCAATATAACCGTTGCCTATTAAAATGACTTTGGAAACTCCCCTTTGTTCACCAGTTACTAAGTGTACGATGTTCACATAAAATATAACACTATTATTAATATGGGAGGTGTATGATATACATAGAAATGAGCTCCACAGAACAGTAGTTACATCTTACAATATTTACTGTATTATAAACTTTATTAGGATATGGAAATTAAAGCTATGCTCTTTTTCCAGCTTAATGTGTTTATTGCTCTGTGATTGATAATCTCAAATTTTAATTTGCCCAAAATTACTTTCATTTGCAAAGCAAAATGTTGTCAGTTGTTAACAACAAAACAAGAAAAAAAAAAACCAACAAGATAAAGGACGTTCTTTTGAATGTATGTTTATTCAGAATAATCTGAAATGAGACTTGTCCTGAGGAATAACAATCCCTGCTTTCAAAGCCATTTGAGTCCACTTTTAACCGTTGTGCAAATATTTTGTTATTTTTAAGACTGAGTCAAACCTAGTTTTCTAGATTGCAATTTTAGTATTAATTGCTCACTATGAAAATAAAAGTAATTTATTTTATATATAAATTGACTATGAGGAAACACGTTTCAGAGAATTAACGTACGGCACAACAGACAAAATCGATTAGGACCCGCCATCTGGCAGAGGTCTAGAAAAGTTGCTGCCATATGTTTTGACCAACACTGCAAAACAAACTGTTTTATACTGTCACCACCTCCAGTTCTGTTTTATAAATTACATTCAGGTTTATTATATATATGAAAAAGATTAGGAAAGGTCTCATCTATGACTGGCTGCTTAATTGGAAAACAGATGCTATATAAAATTTTAAAACAGGCACTAGGGTGAATTGGGCTCAGTTTGAAAGCCATTTGACAGCTGTAAGTAACAAAGGTGCAGGGATTGCTATAAATTGTTTATTGCGTAGATCTTTAATTCTTAATCAGTTATATTTAAATAATTCTTTTGTTTTTAACAATGGTAGTTTATCCTTAGTAGTAACTAAAGGAGAAACTCTAACAAAAAAAAAAAAAATTCTAGGAGAAACATATTCATGAAACTAATTGTAATATTAAAGTCTGGTAATATAAAAATGTATTCAATGCTTCCCCCCTTAAATACAGTTCAATAAAGAATAGCTTTTTTAAAAATCAGAAAAAAAAAAAATATATATATTATATATGTTGCTGTTGGAAAAATAACGTATCAGGTTCAAATGAAATTTAGGAATGTTAATCTCTTTTGCAGCTGCTATTTTTG
Source organism: Trachemys scripta elegans (assembly GCF_013100865.1). NCBI lineage: Eukaryota > Metazoa > Chordata > Testudines > Emydidae > Trachemys > Trachemys scripta. The sequence goes on along the minus strand of NC_048299.1, from coordinate 230,667,653 downwards.
TTTTATGGTATTTTTACAGCTGTTTTTAATTTCTTTTAAGAAACACTAAACCTTTAGGAATATTCCCAAGTGAAACACCACAGCACAGATAATTGGTTTCATTGCAATTCCGATTATGAACATCATTTTTCAGTTGTTACTTTCAACCTACATACACAGCTAAATCTGTAAGCCATTTTCTTTATTTCAGCTACTATCAAAAAGGGGGGAAATAGTTTAAAGTATTACAGAACCTTAATCTTTATATAATCAATTGCAATATTTGAAAATATTTACGTGCCAATGTAGAGTGTTCATGATATATGCACAAATATTCTGTAAACATATTTATGCTTATATGATATATATGTACAGGACCAAATTCATTATTGCTGGCCCAGGACATTATAAATTTACACCTCCATGGACCAGTTGGTTCCAAAGGGATTTGCTCAAATGGAGGGTAGCTAGTTTAAAATAGAAAGATTTTAATTCTGTTTAAGTGTAAATCTCAGTGCAGCCATAACTGTAGAGTTACTAATGACATACCCAACCTTAACTCTGACCCCCAGTGCATATACATTATGATTTAATCTTTCATTTCATGAGAACACACTACTTTTTTCCCTGAAGGGCCCCATCTTACAAGTTGCTAAGGAACTCCTAGATGGTGCTTGATAATTGAAGGAGCTCTTTGATATTTCACCATCCAAAGGGTGGCCCTCAACATTTTATTTATTGTGAAGCATCCAAGCCCTTAAATGGATATGGATTTTTTACAGGTTTTCTATGAAGATCATCATATAATATCTCAGTGCTTCACAAACAGTAATGAATCTTCAGAATACGACTGTCAGAGCAGGAAGCAATATCACCATATTTACAATGGCACAACTAGTGAGGCCCTGAGAGATCAAGTGACTTGTCCAAAATCACAAAGAAAATCTACTCCAGAGATAGATATAGGATCCAGGTTTGTTGGCTACTAGGCCATTGCCTTTTGCCCAAAATTATTCATCTTCTTCCAGTGTCTCACCAGTACCCACCACTCAACTTCTCCAGTTAATAAAGCAGAGGAGCATTCAATCCCAGATTGATTCACTACATAAGTCTGCCTCATTCTCTGATCCTAACTCCAATGAAGTAATCAGACATGGGGTTTGGATCAGGCCTTGAATGAGATAGGGTTCATAAAAACAAAAAACAAAAAAATGCAATTAAGTAATAAAAAACTACACAGTAATGTGTATGTACAAGGCAGCAGATTTCAGGAGCACAGGTAACCTTATCTTTGCAATTTCCTGATTTTTGAGTGCTTCACTTTGCACTGAGCACCACATTTAACATTCTTGTAGGGCCTTCTGTGGAAACGTTGAAAGGTTTTAAAAGCAAAATGAAGAAATAAAGAAATTCCAATAGGTTCAACTCTTTGCTAGGCAACAGTAGAATGGTTTGTTCTGTGCAGTATGTCATTGTGAGGCAAGATCCCTTGCCTCCTTCCATGTATGCTTTGGTTTAAGACCTGCCTTCTCCCGTATGCATTCCCACATATATTACAGAAGAAGGCTCTGCCTTATTTTCTGTGCCCTGTGACTCATGGAAGGACTCCCTGTGATTTTTTTCTAAACTACATACACATGTGCAAAACCAGTGGAACATAAAGTAGACAGATATGACATCAATTACAAAAGTTTGTGTGCATCCACTTAAATCCCTTACATACCATTCACAGATCATCACTAATTTCCCTACACCAATAAAAGGCACATCTGCAAGTCACGAATTATTTCTATGCAAACATAAAGTTTCCGGGAAAATTTTTCAGAAGTGCCTAGGTGATTTAGGAACCAAGTCTCATTTTCAAAACTAATTTTAGACATATAGGAGCCTAAGTCTCATTGAAAGTCAATGGCACTCAGGCTTGTCTACACAGGAAAATTGACTGGAATAGCTTTTGAGGAATAGATTATAGATTATACCAGAATAACTATTACCATTCAACAATAGTTAGTCTGGTCAATTTCCCTGTGCAGATAAGCTCCTAAATCACTTTGGAAAATTTTACGCTACCTCACACCACTCAGATCTGTGCAAAAAGGTTTTAATTTCTTTTAAATGAGAAAAGTACTTTTCCCCACTCACGTCATCCTAAACCTACTGAACCTTTGTGGAGGATGGAGCTCGGCTGTTCTCAGTGGTGGCAGATGACAGAACAAGGAGAAATGGTCTCAAGTTGCAGTGGGAGAGGTCTAGGTTGGATATTAGGAAACACTGTTTCACTGAAACACTGGAGTTACCTAGGGAGGTGGTGGAATCTCCTTCCTTAGAAGTTTTTAAGGCCCATATTGACAAAGCCCTGGCTGGGGTGATTTAGTTGGTATTGGTCCTGCTTTGAGTAGGGGATTGGACTGGATGACCTCCTGAGGTCTCTTCCAACCCTAATCTTCTATGATTCTATGATGTTGAAAAATTAGACAGCATTCTAAAACAGCTATACAAATGATATAAGGTTTGGAAAATCTGCCTTCAGAGAAAGACAAAAGAAGCTCAATTTCTTTAGTTTACTAAAGAGAAGGCTAAGTTCTTATACTATCTGTAAGTACCTACACGGAGAGAAGATTTCTGACAGTAAATGGCTCTTAAATCAAGCAGACAAAGCAAAGCGAGATCCCACACTGGAAGCTGAAGTTGGACCAATGCAGAGTAGAAATAAGATATAATTTTTTTTAACAGCTAGGGTAACTGACCAGTGGAACAACTTACTGAGGGATATGGTCGATTCCCCATCACGTGAATTTTTTTAAATCAAGACTGGATGCCTTTCAAAAAGATATGCTGTAGCTCAACCAGAAGTTATACAGCTGAGGCAGGGATTACTTGGTGAAATTGTATGGCCTCTGTTATACAGGAGGTCAGCCTACATGATCATTAATAGTCCCTTCTGACCATAACAATCTGTGAATCTATGATTCTGTGAATATTTTAAGGTCCAGTAAAATGGAACAGGATTAGTACTGTGGGTTATGTTGTTTTTAAGGGTCTTTTTTGTTTTGTTTCTAATGTTGTTAAAATTTAGTGGGCATGATGAATTAGTAGTCCTTCTACATCTGGATTTGTAATCACAGTTTGGTTCACTGAACACACAAATGTGTATCAAGCTGGAGGCTTGGATCACAGCTTTGTCTTATAGTCACACAAGTTAGGTTATGCTGGCATGGAGTGTGAAACATGCTTTGGAGTCAGCTCGCTCTATTGATGTGCTTGTGGAGCCAACTAATGGGGCATGCCTCAAATTATTTAAGTTTACTTGGTTGGGAATGATTTCTTCAGAGGCATGAGAGCTACCTGTCCTTAAAACAAAGGAGTACTAACTTCTTTTCAAACAAGTTTTGTCACAGATAGTGTTGGTCACTTTGGCCATATTCCCTTTGTGGTTTTAGGAAATCTGCTGCCAACAATGGATGGGACAAATATAGGAGTTAACAGGAAGGCTACAAAATTATTTTTATGAATGAGGAATTTTATATATGATTTTACTATGAGAGCTGCCTCTTGGCCCATCTTTTAGAAGCTACAGGAAGTAATATATTACCTGCTCTGAGGCTATTTCAAACATTTATAGCAATTATTTCTGAATCAAATTTCTTCAAACATGCCAAAGACATTTTGTTTCATAGGAGGCCCATACTCTTTTTCAAAACGAAGCCTTTTATTATACTTAGAGACACAATCGATTTAAAAGTCACACTTCTTCCAGAAAATGTTTACCTATCACTGTTACAAGTAACACAGAAGGTTATTTATACGTGAAGGAGATTAGAAGAAAAATGTATTTTCTCTCTTTTATTTTATGCTTCTAACAGCACTTGATGAATAGTCAGTTTCACTGTTTCTCCTGCACAGGCAGTCATATAGTCAGTTTCTTTTGTTGTTTACCTTGGTCTCTTACACAGGAATAAGGGAAAGAAACACATTTAGGAAAATAGGGGAAGTGATTACAAAACCACAAAAACTAGCAGCAGAACTCAAGCCTCAAGGGGCAAGTCTATTACCTGTAACTCCTTATTTTGAACAGACTAGCTTTTAAGTAGATGGTGCCCATTTAATCTAACACTAAAAAACATTTAGCATGTGAAAAATGTCTAAATGTTATTCATAATCTGATAAGTATTGACCAAATAACCAATGAATAGTGGTTGATCCCCTTCAAACCAACTCAACTAGGACTCATACCATTTCTGAATTTTGTCAACCTTCCGCTTCTCAGGGAGAATGAGGGTAGGTCTGAGGGGTACCTTGTTCTGCCAAGATTAAAGTGTCTCCTTTCCTACAAGCTACTGTGTTCACCAGACATATCCTGGGTCTCTTCCTCATCTTTCCTCCTGGAGCTGGCTCTTTCAGTCTTTTTATCTACACTGGACATGGCCACAATGTCTAGTTGTAATGAACTAGACATTTCCATATTATTTCCTAATATTAATATTCCTATTTCTTACTCCTTTTAACCCAAAAGTTGAGCCCCTAAGATGCTATGAGAAAAGTGATACATTTCTCTCCTCCCAAGGCCCAGAGGGAAAAAAAATTCCTTCCTGATTCCTAAATTGGTTCACAGTCCCACGGCATCCTGGGATTGCAGCTGGCAATGCCTCAGCTACAGAGAGGAAGGGTGGGGCAGCAATTCTAGTAAAATGGCTCCTGGACACCCAAGAGGAGCTTTAAGAACTGAAGGGGAATGAGAGTTAATCGAGCCCTGGCTGGCCAGTGGGAGACAGAGAGGTGTGGAGAAATTTCTCCTCCCCAAACCATGTTCTCCATATGTGTTCTGATGCACCAGGAAGGGACAAGGAGGAGAAAAGCTCTGATATGGCTTAACAGGAGCACTTTCCTTAGCACGGCAGGGGCTGGCCATTCCCCTGCCAGTCTAGCCAAACTTAATTTGAAAAGTTATTTTTAGGGACAGTTGAAAAGTTATTTTTACTGGGGTGAAATTAGTGGCATTCTGTATATCACACATAAGCTTCATACTGTGAAGGGGTGACAAATGAGACATATATACAATTCAGCTATGCCTAGCAAGGCATAAAAATATCACATACAAGCTTGTAAAGAATGTGTGTACAGAAGGATTTATCAAACTGGATACTTAAAAACAGTGGGCAATATTCTACTCTGATAGCCTCAAAGAGGATCTGAACTCTGATATCCGTTTCTCCTTACATATATGGCACTCACTCATGTTCACTGGTTCCCATTGATGCATGTAGAGAGACCAGAATATCTGAGCAAAGATCTATCGTGTGAATATCAGAATTTTTCCCAGGAAATAAATCCTAGTTTCACAGAATAACAAATGTTGCAGTGTTGTAGAGTATGACACAAATTTGAAAGAAAAATCTCTTATATCTTAAAATATAAATTATTACTTACTCTTTTTCTGTAGTAATGACAAGTTTATGCAGTCCTCTGATATTTGCACTCAGACTTTCCTTTGCTAATCTAGGCATAAAATGAGTATAAATTTAGGTAACACGTTCTCTTCATGCACCCAAATAGGGAACAACAAAAAGTTTTTTGTATTAAACATAATTTTATGACAGACTTAATTTTCAAAATTAGTGCATCACAAATTCACCTACAATCTATACTGCTCTCAAATCTATATTCATTTGTTTTCTAAAAGATGCAGGTTTTAAATTCTATTAAAAAGTAGGATGTGAAGAATGCACATCACTCAGTTATGCCTGAAAGTTTTACATATTGTAGTATCACAAATTGTCCTGTATGTGAGCTTCAATTTAGTAATTACATTTAGCTGTTCCTATACTATGAAATATTATATAGGACAGAGTACTGAAACTTTCTGCCTTTGTGCCACATGTTGAGGAGAGAAGAGTTCTTCCTAAAGGAGGACTTTGAGACATCTCACCCTGTCCTCTAGTCCTAATGTATGCACAAGCAGAATGCCCCATATGTTGGTGTGGGCAAACTTTTTGTCCTGAGGGCCACGTCTGGGTGGGGAAATTGCAGGCAGGGCCATGAATGTAGGGCTAGGGCAGGATGTTGGGGTATGGGAGGGAGTGCGGTGTGCAGGAAGGCGCTCAGGGCAATAGGTTGGCGCAGAGGAGGGGTGTACGAGGGGGCTCAGGGAAGGGGTTTGGGGTGCAGGAGGGGCACGGGGTGCAGCAGGGGGCTCGCGGCAGGGGGTTGGGGTGCAGGCAGGGTGTGGCAGGGGGCTCAGGGCAGGGAGATGGGGTGCGGGGTGCAGGAGGGGTTTGGGGGAGGCAGAAGGCTCTGCGCACTGCCCTCACCTGCAGATACCTCCCTTGAAGCTCCCATGGGCCGCAGTTCTCTGTTCCCGGATCCAGCCCGCGGGCTTTAGTTTGCCCACCTCTGCCATAGGTGAACTATATACCTTATGGCACTCTAAACACAAAACATGCTGGTCTGTTAGTGGCATCACGTGTGCTTGTGAAGTGTACCGTCTAAAACCAGACTTCCAGCTGCCTTCGGCTTTTAGCAGTGCCTCAGGAAAAAATTAACACTTTCTTTCTTAGACATAAAACCACCAGTCTTCCACCTATAACTAAAGTAAAAATTGAGGAAACCTATCTTCAGGTTTTTTGAACTTTCAAAAAAATACTATGACAGTAGCCCACAGGTGGTAACATTTTAGGAAAAGTGACATCAGAGTGATCAGAGACCAGAAGTTTCAAAGTCTTTTGACAGGACAAAAAGCAGGAACTAAAGAAAGAGAGGGTGTATGCCTCTATTTAACATAAATCTTGGTGCCCAGCTGTGTATGCATAGTGGGATGTGGCCCCCTCCAAGGGCTAAGTGTTTTAAATAGACATGTGTTTTATGCATACTCCAAGAGTGGGGCTCCCTGGAGAAAACTTCATGAGGAAGAAATAATGTTCTTTTTTATTATTTTTCAAATAAAATAAAAGGTTTGATTCAATATACAGATTTTTTTTCTCTTTGATGTTTGAAAAGCTCTGGGTAAACACATCTAACAGCTCTCAGCTGCATTTGTTTAGCTCAGGTAGCTGGGGTTTTATGACAACATGCAGTTGCGAGAACAATTGCATTTCCATTGCAGTTGTTCGGGGGAGAGACTAAACAGAGTCATCTCAAACCAAACAGAACTTCAAAGCAGAAATTTACTTCTCATAAATGTGGATTAGTTGTAATACTGAGAAGAGCTACTGATGACTCCTTTTCTGTAGAGATTGCAAATTCCATGAGATTACATAGCAGGCAAAGATATGTACTGGAATTTCTGAAGGAATACACCAGTACCCGGAAAAAAGACAAGATGATGATAGTCTTGTCCAGTCCACACTTTTCTCTATGAGCATGAATGGTTTTATTAAAAGCTGGTCATAGGTTGTATTTAAAAGAACTTGTAGGTAGCGATCATTTGTTCAGTTTGTATAGTTAATCCGCATCTTTCTGGGCTGTTGCTGATAGCAGCACATAAAGATTGATAACCCAGTCAGGACTATGCTCTGAAGAAAGGACCACAATTCCAGAAGCCAGTGGTACTGCAAGAGAGAGAGAGACAGAGAGAGAATGTACATTAATCGAATATATTTGAAATAAATGATGTATAAGGGTTTTACAGGCATGAGTTTGGGGATGCAGTTGCAGGTCATTTTCTCCTTTTGGAGCTTACACAAGCAAACTGAATGATCTCTTACTGTTTTTTTTTTTTAGTTCAGATTGTTAAATACATTATGTGTGCACATATTTATACATATATAAGGCATATACAGCATACAACTAAACTGCTTTGGTGCTTACACTATTGTCTTTCAAGGCAGGTGGGTGCCATGATCAAAACATACATATAAAATAATATATTAATATAATTGCATATTTAGGTATTGATATATACATGCTTTATATAGTTGGTATTTGGAGGATATTAAAAATGTGTTACATTAAAAGGTATCCTAGTCTTACTTATGGTATCTGGTTCAAAATCTCTTTATAGGAGAAAGTAAGCCATATATTAGGGAATCCAACAAGATGCTTTTAAATGTTAAGATTTGCTCAGCCTTACCTGATATAATTTAAAGGAGACGGTGAACACTGATATGTAAGAACAAGAATGGGTCAGTCACTTATTCTACAGTGGAAGACTGGGGTCTATATCTTTATTTCTTAAATAAATGGAGTCATTTTAGCTGTATTTGAAATCAAATACAGTAATCTATTTGGCACTATATCCAAATTCACTGTAAGTGGGTTCCATTGTATGTGGGAAATGTTCCAACTAATCGTAACACTGACCAGATCTACTTTAGTACTAAAACAGCCAGGCTTAATAGCAGATCCCTAGCCCAAGCACATGAAAACAATTAAACAATAATTACAAAAACAATTAGAAAACCTATAAAAACACAGGCCTGTATCTAAGCTGCATCATTAACATTGGACCAAATTAAATTAACCACTTCATTGCTGCTGAACATAGGAGAGGGAACTAAGGGAAGGAGAAGGGGAAAGAAATAAGGACCAGACAAGTTTTATCTGCCTAAGTGGAATGCAAACTTTTACATGTTTAAATCTAAGACTCATTGACTATTAATTAGATGTTTATTTTTAAAAATATTCAAAAACATATAAGGAATGTATAGTGACTCTAAATAACCTGTCAGAATTAATAGAACTGCAGAAAGAATATAACTGCTACACTAATTTAACCATATGTATCAAAAACAATATTTTACAAGATTTCTTATGGCTTTTATCTTCATTGCATTTAAACCTCATGACCAACCTGAAAACCATAGTTAAAATATTTTTTTCTTAAAATTATCTTTGTTACTGCTAAACACTTCAAAAGAACATCTCCTGTGATCACTCATTAAATTCCAAGCTTTGAGAAGAATTCCTCCCTGGACCAATCTCTCCTACAGTGGTTCAGGCTATGGGAAAGTTGTGGAAGGCTGGCACAGACACTGTATTCAATGTCCACTCCCTATTTTGGGGGTTATGCAAAAAAAAATGCCTCTGAAGTCATAGGACAACTTGTAGCCCCCGCCAGCTGTCTAAGTGCTACCACGATGGAAGATAGAGTCCCTACCAGCCTACTCTGGCAAGGGACAAATAGGATCCCTTGCTGACCAACCTAAAGCAATCATATCTGTGCATAGGCCCTGCATTTGTAAATTTTTTGGTGGGGCCCAGAGGTTGGGGAGTGTAAGGGGCAGAGTCCCTGAAGCTTGGGAGTCTGGGAGGTGATGTCCTGCAGGTAGGAAACAGATACCTTGCATACCTGCCATATATCCATCATATCTGGTGCATGGGGTCACACCACCACTGAAATTTGGCCCAGCCACCTCCCTGGTCACCATGACTGAGGTGAGGTCAGGCCACATTTGAGAGGTGTTATGACCCTGAGCGCCAGGTTGCAATGCCACTTAAATTTGGGGCAGCCGGTCAGGTAACCTGGGCCCCCTCTTCTGGTTGCACTCCTGGCTCAAACATTGGTGGGGCTGAGCCCTCTTTACAGAATATTGCTGCAGCCCAGGCCCCACAGGCCCATATAACCCAGCACCTAAAAACATGTGCAAGAGAGAGGAGGGAAAGGAGGAACCATTGTCAGGTACCCTCACAGGAACTGGAAGAAGACTTTCATAGACTCTCCCTCTCATCACTTGTTACATTGCTCTACAGCCAAAGTGCTTCTGAAATAAATGTAGTCAAACTTTACTAATTCTGGGTCACTGAGAACGAAAATGATGCTTAAAATTGTAGATTGGCTTTAGTTTTCAAGATATGCTATTGGGTCACTATATACGACCCTTGACTTGGGAATGGCAGAGGATAAGTGAGTTATAAAGGGAAGGGATATCAATTTAAACCAGAAATGACTAAAATACATCTTTGACTGGATCTATGAATAAATCGATGACTGGGTTTGGACAGTACTTGCTTTTTAGGCAAAATAATGAATGATGCAATCTGAAGCTGGTATTGCGTCATACATGATATGAATTGCATCATGTTATTCCTAGAAGTCATGGATGATGCAATCATAACGAAGCTTACATCACTCTGCTGAACAAATTGCCCTATATCGGCTCTAGAAATCATACAGTGTCTTGCTGTCTTATTTGTCAGTGTTTGATTTTGCAAAGGGACACATTTCTGTTTAGCCAAAGTGAGCAGAGATGCCTCGTACTTGCGTGAACAGTGCAGATAACTTCTGCTATGTTTGTGGTGAAGTGACTTTAGCATCACAAAAGCGCAGTATAACCACTACGGTTAAGAAAGCATATCACCTTTATTTTGGCTGCAAAATTGGAGATCAGGACAAGAGGTGGTCCCACACATATGCTGCAACATTTGTGCAACAAATCTTTGCCAGTGGTTGAACAGGAAAAGGAAAACTATGCCTTTTGCAGTGCCAATGATTTGGAGAGAGCCAACAGATCATACCAGCAATTGTTACTTCTGCATGGTGCCTCCAGTTGGGAAAGGTGTGTCAAAGAAGAAAAAGTGGACTTTGCATTGATGCAAACATTCCATCAGCTGTGGAATGATGCAAACATTCCATCAGCTATACGCCCAGTACCCCACGGAGAAGGACTGCCGGTTCCTGATGCACCAGAATCATTCTCACTTGAGTCAGACGAGGAAGAGGAAGAGGATGAAACTTCTGGTCCTGAACCATCAATGTCACAGGACCCACATTTTCTCCCATCCTCCTCCTCTGAACCACACCTCATAACACAAGATGAACTGAATGACCTTGTCAGGGATTTGGAACTACCCAAGAGTAAGGCTGAGCTGTTGGGCTCCAGACTACAGCAGTGGAATCTCCTGGCAGGTGATGTTAGGGTTTCCATGTTCCGTGACCATCCAAAGGATCTTGTCCCATTCTTCTTCATGGAAGGTGATCTTGTAGCCTGCAACAACATCGATGGTGTGATGGCAGCCCTCAACATCGTTCACGATCCAGATGAGTGGAGACTGTTCATTGATTCATCGAAGACAAGTCTTAAAGTTGTTTTACTGCATAATGGCAATGTTTTGCCATCAATTCCAGTTGGTCATGCAGTCCATATGAAGGAAACCTATGACAACATGAAACAACTTTTGAGGTGCATAATCTATGACCAACATCAGTGGCAGCTTTGTGGCAATTTGAAGGTTGTTGCTCTCTTGCTTGGTCTGCAGACTGGATACACAAAGTACTGCTGTTTTCTCTGCTAATGGGATAGTCGTGCAAGAGATTCCCACTACATCAAGAAAGATTGGCCACTCTGACAGTCATTGGGGCCTGGGAGGAAAAGTGTTCAGCATCCACCACTTGTTGAATCAAGGAAGATTTTCTTACCACCCTTACACATCAAGCTGGGTTTGATGAAGAACTTTGTCAAGGCCATTGACAAAACACAAGCAGCTTTCAAGTACCTCTGTGGAAAATTTCCAAGGTTAAGTGAAGCTAACATAAAGGAAGGTGTCTTTGTTGGTTCTCAGATTCATGACCTTCGAGATGATGCATTTGACCATGCACTGCATGGCAAGGAAAAGACGGCATGGAAAGCCTCCCAGTTAGTGGCAATAAATTTTCTCAGAAACAACAAGGCAGATAACTACAGGTTGTTGGTGGAAAACCTCCTCAAGGCATACAAAAGCCTTGGTTGCAACATGTCCTGACTAAAGATACATTTTTTGCACTCTCATCTAGATTTTTTTCCACCAAACTGTGGAGCAGTGAGCGACGAGCACGGTGAACGATTTTACCAGGACATTGCAACAATGGAGAGACGCTATCAGGGCAAATGGAGCCCATCAATGCTTGCAGACTATTGCTGGACAGTGACAAGAGATGCTCCATTTAATGAATACAAGAGACAAGCCAAGAAGCGCCGAGTAGACACTGACTAGGACTAAACTATGTACATAATAGTTTTTTGCCTTTTGTTTCATAATAAATTTTATGTGTATAACCCTTTTGCTGATTTTTAAAGTGTTACATAAACAGGACAGGTGAAATATTATCATGTAAAGCAACCATAAACACATGAAAAGACCTAGGTTTACAATTTATGGTTAAAACTCTACTATCTACACAATATACATAGACATAAAATGTAAAAACTTAAATATCTTAGAAACAGTAGCCAATCAGTTGTTTTAATTGTCATATTTGAATTCAGCACATCAAAATACATAAGAAATAGCACATTTTATCTCTGAAGCAGACAACTTCTCAAAAATTATAGACTAGTGTTACCTGCCAAAGAAGTAATGATGTACTGCCCGGCATACTAGGTGTTCTCCTATTAGTATTATCATGGTATCTTCATGCATCTTTATCATGTAGTTGGAACTCTCTGAAAAGCAATGATTATTGGGCTAACCGCATGATCCTTTATTTGTTCCTTTAAATTTGGTCTAAAAGAAACTCCACACCAACGGACACCCATCCGAAGTACTGGGCTCCCCTTTCATACATTTGAAAAACACAATAATATAGGTGTTACAGAATATAAGTAGTCTGAAATATCATCATTCTATTTTATCTCACCCTACAGCACATCATTTTATCACCAGCCATGTTACTAATACAGATTATAACAACTGCTGCTCTTTACCACCAGACAGAAAGCCTACCCTCAAGTGCCTCAGATCTCCACTAATGCCCATTCAGATAGATAGGATTTGCTGTGTGCATGGAAGGGCAACAAATGTGAGCTATTTAAGAATGTGGGGTAAATGGAGAGCATTTCAAAGGTGTGGGTTTCATACAGGAAACACTTTGCCAGTACTCAGCTCTCTATTAAAATGAGGGGGATCAATCTCTAGGGTACCTGCTGATTCCAGTTCTGACAGTATATCACCGTCAGAGGTGGTATCTCATTTAGACAAGTCCCAGGTTGTTTAGAGCTTTATAAGTCAAAACTCAGACCTTAAACTCCATCTGAAAACCAACAGGAAGCCAGTGCAGGTCTCAGAACATTGACAACATATGTTGCCACGGAGAGGCACCACTGAAATAGTGGACTGCCATGTCCGACACTAAGGCTTGGTCTACACTACCCCCCCCAATTCGAACTAAGGTACGCAACTTCAGCTACGTGAATAACGTAGCTGAAGTCGAAGTACCTTAGTTCGAACTTACCTTGGTCCACACGCGGCAGGCAGGCTCCCCCGTCGCCTCCGCGGTACTCCTCTCGCCGAGCTGGAGTACCGCAGTCGACGGCAAGCACTTCCGGGTTCGACTTATCGCGTCCAGACTAGACGCGATAAGTCGAACCCAGAACTTCGATTTCCAGCCGTCGAACTAGCTGGTAAGTGTAGCCAAGGCCTAATTTAAGTATTCAGATGGATTTAACTTGTAGCCCCGCATAGAATGCATTACAGTAATCAACCTGAAGGTTAAATAGGCCTGGATAACAGTAGCAAGGTCCCCAGTGAAAGGAATTTAGCAATCTGCTGGCTAAGCACTGGTGGTAAAAAGCATTCCTGACACTGTTGCAATTTTTTTTGCAATTGGAGACCAACACAAACTCCATATTTTGCACCTGAGTAAAAAAATGGTGGGCAAACATTCTCAAAGCAGGATATATCAGCCTGCCATACTTTTTGTTTACTTCCACCAACTTATGAGCATCATCCTCAGCCTTACTGAGATTGACTTTCACCAAGCTAGATTTCATCCATGCTGAAGTCTATTGGCTTGGTATGCCCCAGCATCAGGCTGATTAACTAAAATGGAAATTCAAAGATGAGAGTCAGCAGCAGACTGAAGCATTACAGACCATATTTCCTCATTAATCCTCCTAGTGATTAAATGCACTCATTGAACAGGAAGGGAGTGAAAACAGAACCCAATGGAACCCCAGTGACAGTGTTCTTAGGGAGGAGGAGGAGCAAGTGCCCCACAGCATGCTAATGGAATAAGGAAAGAACACAAGCATCCAACAGCAGCACCACCCACTCCCACTAGTCACTACAGGAGAGACAACAGCATCTAATGATCAAAGGCTGATGGTAGATCTAATTATAACATCATAGATAGTTGATCATTCTCCTTTGCCAGGGGCCAGGCTATCTCAATAGTAAAATGGAAATTAAGTGGGTTATTCAGTCAAAGAAGACCCTTATCCAACTCAAGCATCTGTGTTAGATAAAGATTAAAAAACCTGATATGCTGCCCTGGCACCAAGGGATGAGGATTGTCCCCCAAAGGTGGAGGAGAAGTCATGTACCCTGAAGGTTAAGAGAATTGTGGCCACACTCCCAGGAGTAAATGAAAGATGGTAGTGGTCAGTGACTGCCTTCCAAGGAGGATGGAGGCATCCATCTCTCGGACCAACATGGCATCCCAGGAGGTATGCTGCCTGCCAGGGGCACATATCCAAGACATTACAGAAGGATTGCTGAGGATCATCTTGTCCTCTGATTGCTGCTCATCTATGTGGGCACTAATGTTACTACAAGGTATGATCCTCACCAGATTTGAAGTAACTACAAGGCTCTAGAAGGGAGGGTGAAGGAGTTGGGGGTGCAGGTCATGTTCTCATTGATCCATCTCATCTAGGGTAGGGGCCCAGGCAGAGACAGACTCATCCTGAGGTTAATGCCTGGCTGCACGGATGGTGTTTCAGGAGGGCTTCTGCTTCCTTGACCAAGGGATGCAATTCCAAGAAGAAGGACTGCTGAGCAGAGATGGAGTCCAACTATCAAGGAAGGGGAAAAGTATCTTCAGATACAGACAGGCTAATCTAGTGAGGTGAGCGTTAAACTAGGTTCAATAGGGATGGGAGGCAAAAGCCCACAGTTAATTCCAAAATATGGAAACCTGGGTGATCGTCAGAGTCTGGGGGAACATGGGCAATCACAGCAGGGACAAAGGAGTGTCAAGAGAGAATATAAAGGGGAAAGCTAATGAACATTTTAGATGTTTGTATACTAATGCAAGAAGTATGGGGAATAAACAGGAAGAACTAGAAATTCTAGTGAATAATCACAGTTACAACATAATTGACATCACAGAGGTAAGATAATTCCCATCACTGGAATATTGGTATACAAGGACACATACTTCTTCAGGAAGGTTAGGCAGGTTAAAAACAGAGGAGGTGGTGCCTTGTATATCAATGATGTATACACTTGCACAGAGATTGAAATAGAAGTAAGAGGCAGACATGTTGAAAGTCAATGGATAAGAATACAAGGGGTAAAAAACCAAGGGCAATGTCATGAGAAGGGTCTACTATAGACCACCTAACCAAGAAGAAGAGGTGGATGAGGCTTTCTCTAAACAACTAACAAAATCATCCAAAGCTCAGGACTTGGTGGTGAGGGGAGACTTCAACTGCCCAGACATCTGTTGGGAAAATAATAAAGCAGAGCACAGGTTATACATGTGCCTGATGAAGTGGGCATTCACTCACAAAAGCTTATGCTCCAATACATCTGTCAGTCTTAAAGGTGCCACTGGACTCTCTGTTGCTTTTTACAGATCCAGATTAATACGGCTACCCCTCTGATACAGATTATCCAAGTTATCCAAAGACAATTTTTATTGCAGATGGTGGAGAAAGTGATTGGGGAGAGGCTGTCTGAGATTTGATCCTGACAAATAGGGAGGAACTGCTTGAGAATTTGAAAGTGGAGGCAGCTTAGGTGAAAGTGATCATGAAATTGAAAGAGTTCATGATTTTAAGGAATGGTAGGAAGGAAAACAGAAGAATAAAGATAATGGACTTCAGGAAGACAGACTTTAGCAAACTCAGAGAATTGGAAGGTAAGATCCCTTGGGAAGTAAGTCTATGGGGAAAAGGAGTTCAGGAGAGTTGGCAGGTTTTTTTTTAAGAGACATTATTAGGGCACAAGAGCAAACTATCCCAGTGCATAGGAAAGATAGGAAGTATAGTAAGAGACCATCCTGACTTAACTAAGAGATTTTCAATGATATGAAACTCAAAAAAGAGTCATACAAAAAGTGGAAACTAGGTTAAATTGTGAAGGATGAATTAAAAAAACCCATAAGCTTTTAGGGACAAAATTAGAAAGGCCAAGGCACAAAATGAAATTAAACTAGCTAGGGACATAGAGAGTAGCAAGAAAACATTTTACAAATACATTAGAAGCAAGAGGAAGGCAGGATTCTCCCATTACTCAATGAGGAGGGAAAGACAATAACAGAAACACAGCAATGGCTGAAGTATTAAATGCCTTTTTTGTTTCAGTTTTCACCAAAAAGATTAGCAGTGATTGGACGACTAACATAGTGAACATCAGTGTAAATAGGCTAGGACCTTAGGCTAAAATAGGGAAAAAACAAGTTGAGAATTACTTAGACAAGGTAGATGTCTTCAAGGCTGCAGGGCTTGATGAAATATATCTTAGGGCATGTGTACACTAGCAAAGTTACAGTGCTGGCAGTTACAGCACCGCTCAGAGAGTGCTGAAGGGAAACCGCTGTTGTGTGTTCATACTGTCAATAGCGTGTTCACATTCGCGCTATTTGCAGCGGTATTTGGAGTGGTGCACTCTGGGCAGTTATCCCACAGAGCACCTCTTTCTCTTCTGCCGCTAAGAGTTGTGGGAAGGCAGAGGGGGTCGTTGGGCACCCTGGATGCTGTCCCGTGATGCATTACTTCGCATCCCAGAAATCCCTGTGCTTCCGTCTGCATTTGGCACTATCTTTCAACGGTTTGTATACTGTGTGCTCTGCCTCTTCAGTCTGCAGGAATGGATCCTGAACTGTTGACCAGTATGCTGCTCGCTCTGACCAACACGTCATGAGTGGCAGTGGAGTTATTCCTTAACCTACAAAGGCAAGAGGAGTGTGACATTGATCTTGCCATGTGTAGTAGCTATGACACGAGATTGCTTGTGGCATTCACGGAGGTGCTGACCACAGTGGAACGCCACTTTTGGGCTCAGGAAACAAGCACTGAGTGGTGGGATCACATTGTCATATCTGGGATGACGAGCAGTGGCTGCAGAACTTTCGGATAAGGAAAGCCGCATTCATGGGACTGTGTGATGACCTTGCCCCAGCCCTGCAGCCCAAGGACACGAGAATAAGAGCTGCCCTGTCGTTCGAGCAATGCGTGGAGATTGCATTGTGGAAGCTGGCTACTGTAGACTGCTACCGATCAGTCACTAACCAGTTTGGAATGGGAAAGTCGACCGTTGGACTCGAGTTGATGGAAGTGTGCAGGGCCATTAATCGCATCCTGCTCTGAAAGATCGCAACTCTTGGCAACGTGTGTGACATTGTGGATAGCTTTGCACAAATGGGCTTCTCTAACTGTGGAGGGGCGATAGATGGCACGCGTATTTTAATTCTGGCACCTGACCACCTATCCCCCAAGTACATTAATCGCAAGGGGTATTTCTCAATGTTTCTCCAGGTGCTTGTGGATCACCGTGGGCGATGATTTCACAGACATTAACACAGGCTGGTCTGGAAAAGTGCATGACACACCCATCTTTCAGAACACTTGCCTGTTCAGGAAGCTGCAAGCAGGGACTTTCTTCCCAGACCAGAAGATCACCGTAGGGGAAATTGAAATGCCCATTGTGATCCTGGGAGACCCCGCCTACCCCTTAATGCCATGGCTTATGAAGCCATGCATGGGGCAACTTGACAGCAGCAAGGAGCGGTTCAATAACAGGCTGAGCAAGTGCAGAATGACTGTTGAGTGTGCTCTTGGCCATTTAAAAGCCTGCTGGCACTGCCTCTATGGGAAGCTGTACCCGGCCGATGACAATATTCCTATGCTTATAGCCATGTGATGTTCGCTCCATAATATTGTGACGGGAAGGGTGAAAGCGTCACTCAGGGCTGGACTGCAGAGGCTCAGCACCTGGAGGCTGAGTTTGAACAGCCAGAGACCAGGGCTATTAGAGGGGCGCAGCGCGGGGCCATAAGGATCAGGGATGCCTTGAGGCAGCAATTTGAAGCTGAAAGCCACTAATATTTGTTGCTATGCTCGGGAATGCAGTGCTTGTAATGCTGGGAGGTGATTGGTGCACATGATGCAATAAGGGGGATTAACATAATTGTATGTTGCTTTGCAGGGCTCTTTTTGCTTTCCATTAATAGAATAAAGATTGCTTTCAAATCAACATAATTCTTTTATTAAAAGACAACAACTGGAGGAGAGAGTCAAACAAAAAAAAAAAACTATCAGCAGGGAGGGAGATAGGGAAGGGAAGGTCCCAGGAGGAGGAAGAGTCCCTGGATGGCTAAAGATTTGTGTATGTCCAGGGATCATATCCAACCTTCTCCTTTGGAGTGCACTGCAGCGGTTGCTGTACTTCAGCAGAGCCAAACTGTAGAGGGATGGGTGTTGAGTGCAGTGGGTAGTGGGAGTCCGCAGTGCTGGACTGTGAGGCAGGAGGAGTGGAATGCCACGGGTATAGACTGGAGCCAGGAGCTTGATAAGAGTGTGTTGGTGGTGTCTGGGGGATGCATAGGAAAGAGTTTTGTGACTACAGGGGAGGGCGAGTGCGGAGCTGCTCAGTTTGAAGAGCTAGTATCACCTGGAGTGTGTCTGCTTGGTGCTCCATAACCTTTAAGAGCTGCTCCATGGCTTCATTCTGCCGCGCCGCATTCTCCTTTCAGTCCCTCTTCTCGCTGTCCCACCACTCCTTCAATTCCTGTTTCTCAGTGGTGTAGTGCTTCATAACATCATGCAGAAAGTCCTCCTTACTTTTTCTTGGCCGCTTTCTAATTCTGCGCAGCAGTTCAGCTGCCAATAACAAAGAGGGAGGTTGGGCTCCCAAGGTCATCCCCGTGAAGTTTAAATGCAACATTTTACAGAAGCAGTATTGTTTGCAACACAGACAACACTGATTCAGTGACTTAAAACACAGCCAGTACTCACACTCCTGTCACTAACTGGCTGACCCCAGGCAAGCACACATGAGCCACAAGACCCCCAAAATGGTGAGTAGCCGCAGGGTAAATCACTCTTCTCGGACCCTGCTGTATACTGCGCATGTGGCTCTTGGGGAGAGCCAGCACTGTAGGGAAGGCCTGATAATCATTCCTGTCCCCACACTTTCCACAAGATGTGATCATGATGGAAGATATCTTGCTGCTGAGGGTGAGCAGGAAATCAAGGGAGGGTCTTCTCCAAACCTGCGGCTTCCACCCTGGCTCCTATGCAGCTCACCTGTGTGCAGCAATGGTATCCCCACCCCACCCCCCGTGATGGCATAGTGGCACAGAAAAGTTACCATTAATGGGGGAAGAAACAAAGCAGCTCTGCTGAAGAACTTGTGGCAGCAGATTGCCCAGTATCTCCACTAAAGTTTCCTGGAGATCTCTGAGGGAGATTCCCGTGAAGTGAGGGAGTCAATCAACAGCCTGTTCCACTGCTCAGACTAGGCATGCGGTGAGAGACAAGCCTGCTTTCTGCAACCCTCCTGCCCCCAACAACTCACTTCAGCGATTCTCAAAATCAGATCCACTTACCAGGGGCCTCCTCTCCTGTTAGCACTTCACTAAAATCTGACTGCCTTGACATCCTCTGTCTCCTCCAGGGTAGAAAAGAGCTCCTGGCTGCATGCATCTCTAGCCTCCAAGTCATCCTCTGCCTCTGGGTCCCCCTCCCGCTCCACATCCTCGTCCAAGATTTCCTTCTCCTGGCTCAGTCCACTATTGTCTGGCATGTGAGCCACTGAAGTATCCACAGGGCTCTCTGCAGTGGAGGTGGAGTCGCCGCCGAGTATCGCATCCAGCTCTTTGTAGAACTGGCAGCTCGTGGGTGCAGCACTGGAGTGGCGGTTTTCCTCCCACACCTTGTGGTAGGCATTCCGCAGCTCCTTTACTTTGACCCTGCACTGCAATTTGTTCCAGTCATGGCCCCTTTCTGTCATGCATCATGAAATTTCTTCATAGGTATCATAATTTCTATGGCTGGTGCGCAGCTGCGATTGGACAGCCTCCTCTCCCCAAATGCTTATGAGGTCCATCAGCTCGGCATTGCTCCAAGTGGGGGATCACCTGGTGCGTGGAGCAGGCATGGCCAGGAAAGATGCGCTGAGACCACTGCACACATCACCAAGTAAACAGGAAGGGGACTTTCAAATTTCCAAAGGAATTTACGGGGTGGGCATGACAGTTGGTCACCTAAGGGCAGGGCAGTAGAGTTCAAACCGATGACCAGAGAGGTGAAAACAGGCATTGTGGGACACCTCCCGGAGGCCAATCACAGCGCTGTAATTGCCCCGGTGTCTACACTGGCAACACAGTGCTGTAGCCGTGGCACAGAAAGCTGTTCGCCTCTCATTGGGGAGATTTTTTTAAAGCGCTACAACTGTGCAGTTTCTGCATACTGAGTGGCTTGGCAGTGTACACCTCAGGAGTTACAGCGCAGAAAGCTGCTTTACTGCACAGAAACTTGCCAGTGTAGACAGGGCCCTAGAATACTTATTGAATTTAATGAAGTGGCTGAAGAGATCTCTGAGTTATTAGTTGTTATCTTTGAGAACTTGTGGAGGATGGGAGAGATCCCAGAGGACTGTAAAATGGCAAATATAGTACCTATCTATAAAAAGGGGAATAAGGACAACACATGGAATTATTGACCCGTCAACTTAACTTGGGTACCTGGAAAGATAATGGAGCAAATAAACAATCAATTTGCAAGCACCTAGAAGATAATATGGTGATAAGTAACAGACAATATGGATTTGCCAAGAACAAATCATGTCACATCAATATCCTAATATCCTTCTGTGATAGGGTAACAAGTCTTGTGGATGGAGGGTGGGGGGGCAGTGGATGTGATATATCTCGACTTTAGTAAGTTTTTTGTCTCATGTGACTCATAAACCAACCAGGGAAATAAAGCCTAGATGAACCTACTTTAAAGTGGGTGTACAACTTGTTGAAAAATCATATTCAGAAAGTAGTTAACAATGGTTCACAATCAAGCTGGAAGGTAGTATCGAGTGGGGTCTCACAGAGGTCTGTCCTGGGTCCAATTCTATTCAATGTTTTCATAAGATTTGGATAATGGCACAGAGAGTACACTTATAAAGTTTGCAGACGATACCAAACAGGGAGGGGTTGCAGGTGTTTTGGAGGACAGGTTTAGAATTCAAAATGATCTTGACAAACTGGAGAAATGGTCTGAACTAAATAGGATGAAATTCAATAAGGACAAATCTACACTTAGGAAGGAATAATCAATTACATAAGTACAAAATGGGCCTAGGAAGGAGTACTGCAGAAAATAATCTGGGCATTTTAGTGGATCACAATTTAAATATAAGCCAACAATGTAATGCTGTTTCAAAAAAAGCGAACATCATTCTGGGATGTATTAGCAGCAATGTTGTAAGGAAGACATGAGTAGTAATTATTCCACTACTCAGCACTGATAAGACCTTAACTGGAGTACTGTGTCCAGTTCCGGGCACCACATTTTGGGAAAGATGTAGACAAACTGGAGAAAGTCCAAAGAAGATCAACAAAAATGATTAAAGATCTACAAATGACCTACTAGGAAAAATTGAAAAAAAAAAAAAAAAAAGAGTTTGTTTAGTCTGGAGAAGGAAGACTAGAGGGGGGCTGGCATGATAACAGTCTTCAAGTATGTAAATGGTTGTTTATAAACAGATGTATGATAAATTGTTTTTCTTAACCACTGAGGACAAGACAAGAACTGATGGGCTAAACTGCAGCAAGGGAGATTGATGTTAGACATTAGGAAAAACTTCATAACTGTAAGGGGTAGTTAAGCATTGGAACAAATTACTTAGGGAGGTTGTAGAATCTTCATCACTGGCCGTTTTAAAGAACAGGTTAGACAAACACCTGTGAGGGATGGTCTACATAATATTTAGTCCTGCCTCAGTGCAGGGGACTGGACTAGATAACCAATTAAGGTCCTTTCCAGTCTTACATTTCTATGATTATATTAGTTTATTATTTACTCTTTAAGTGCAGCAAGTGCTCTTTAGAACAAATAAAAGAAATGGACCTTGCCTTGTTTATCTTATATATACATGATGCAAGAAGCAAAAGCAGAAATTATGGGGATTAAGAATGGGGACAGGATGGATAAAGGAAAGGGGGGTAAACTGTTACAAAACAGGACTACATGCTTATGGAGGTTTGTTATGTACATGCCTCTATGGTTCTATGAATGCTTTTATTATTAATATTTTCCTCTTTCCTCTCTCACTTCAGTCTTCTTCTTTGACTGACAGAGCTTAGTATTTTTGCAGAACAAGTGACACTTTAAAGAGTGGTTTGAATGAGAGGGATAGAGCCTGGAGGATTTGGGCTAGGAGTGTATGTTCATTACATGCAGCATGCACTTAATGTATGAAACTAGAGGGTCAAGCTGCTTCCTTTACATAAAAAAAGTTATGAGTCACATTTAGGTCACTTTCTACCTCTAATCTCTAGTAACTTGGAGTTTTGTTGAAGAACCACCTTTTCCTTATGGACCCTAGATTCCTCCCCTCCACACACACACACACAACCAAACACACACAGCTTTTGAAATGCATATTAAAAAAATCACTGCAGATAACCTCAGAGCAACACATAGAGATTTTATCATTTCCTCTACTAATTATATATTATTTTGTAAACTGGCCGGATGGTATAACTAAGAACATTTTGCATCAACAGAGAGTCCACATACATTGAGAAAAGAAAATTTTCCAGCAAATAGGAAGCCAATGTTTCCCTTACTGCTAGTTACTCCTTAGTGCTAATCCAAACAATTAACATCAAAGGGTTAATGCAGTATTTGCACATACTATATAAAGATGGCAGATGAAAGGCTTCAAGGTGGTATAATGATCATAGTCACAAGAGAAAGATTTCAATTAAAGGTACCATAGCGGCACGCCACTAAAAGCTGCACAGCAGCATACTAATTAAATTGCAACAAACCACTGAAAGCAATGTGGCAGTATGCTACTTGGGGCTATGAGACAGACAACAAAACAGCTAAAGGGCGGTCTTAAAATCAAGGTGACAATAAAATAATGATACAGTATGTCATAAAAATGAAGAGTAAGGTCAAATCTTAAGGAGTTGCCTTCTAATGATATGGAAGTGCTCCGAACAACTCAAATTTTATCTATCATTTCCCCTCATAGCAAAACAACAGCCTCTGAAACTCAAGACATCCCTAACTATTTTTCCATTTCTACAACGCAATTCAATAACCTTCCACCTTGTTCATTTTCCAACTAACAGAAAAAAACCTATCACAGCTTTGTATCCTACAATTAAAATAATACTATCAATGACTGTTTGACTGAAAATGGCAAGAAACTCACGCAAGTAGGACAGTATCAACTTATAGAAGGTAATTAAAACAAGTTAGATAAATGTAGCACAGGTTTTTTTGTAAATCGGGTTGGAAAATAATTTCTGTGCCAGATAGTATATATCACTGAGAGGACTTGATCAAGTGGAAGGAATTGGAAATATAGTTTATATCTTATAGATACTCAAGAGCAATTCAACTTTCTGATGATGCAATTTGAGTGTTGAGCAGCTGAAGTTGGAAAACACTTCACTAAATTACCTGGGCATTTATGAAGCACTTATGGCTTGACGTTCAGAATACCTGCAGCTTTCATTGAAGACAATGGGAGCTGCAAAAACTCAGTATCTCTGAAAATCATCAGGCCATTGGTGGTTGTCCAGAAGACCAAAGACAAGAGATGACACGTATACCAGTATGTAGGAAACCCCAAGGGACTTACAACTGGAACAGCTTAGTGAACAGTTCAGTAATGTCAAAATAAATGGGTTAATAAGAATTTGTCTGAGAACCTATGGGCCAGATTCAGAGTTCAGATATATATCCTGTAGCATTATCAATTATGTAGCATACACCAAATGTATGCTAAGTTTACTGAAGCAGAGCTGAATGCAGTTTGCTATTGTTTACCCTTGCAGTTAAGCTCTGTTCAGCTGCGCTGGCTACAAGTAATAGTTTTTTTTTTAGTGCAAAGTGTCTTGGTTAAGACATAAACAACAAGTGAAGGGAAATTAAGGCAGTGAGGGACAAAACAGGGTTACATATATTTGATGTCATAAATTAGATTTGCCATGTGACCATCTTAATAGTTAAAAATACATCTTTTGTATTACACACACACACAAAATCTTTCACATACCCAGCACAAATTCTTGCCAGATTAGTTCTTTGGGAGAGTAATCCATTCCTAGGAGTTGGCATGAATATCATTGTGTAATGTGTATAAGCAGCTATTGTGCTTGCATATACATGTGCAATAGATCATGTTGGAAATTGTGTAGGAATATATGCTATATATATGAAATCAGACTGCAGTCCTGTATCTTGAATAGATTGTTTTCTGCATTAAAGCTTAGCACCAAAATATTTGTCTAATGGATCTAAAAGGGATACAAATCAATCAAAGTTAAACAAATATATATATATATATATTCCTTTTTGTTTAATTTTTGATTGATTTTTATATATACACAGACACACACACAAGGAGACCTAGGTCACCTACAATGGATGTTACTTATACGGTACATCAGTATATCAGTATATCAGTACATCAATCTAAACTCCTTAGCTCATTATCACTTTCATAACAATGTAAAGCACAGGACAAAAAATAGAGGAAGATTCCCAAAGATAAAGAGACCAATCTAAAGTCAGTGGCAATGATTCCACTGACTTCAATGAGCTTTGGAGAAGGCCACACCCCTGTCACTAACATACATATGTGCCTGCTTATAGTCCCTGCCGAATGGGTCAGCATTGGATAGTAACAGACATGATCTCCTTTTGATACATGATTTTTGCAGTCAATTACAGCTAACATACTGAGAAAAATAAGAAAGGACTTCTAAAATAAAATAAGGCTGCCTTCTAAAGAAATGGCTCAGCCCAACAAAAAGGAATGCAAGAACACTCTGATCCAGTGAGAATAGTTCCTTGTCTGACTTGCTCTTTCTCAGATAGGGAGCACCCTGTAGCTGTACAGAGAGAAAGTGGAGGAGCTAGTCTGAGCTGCAGGACATTGGTTGCCAACTACCTAATATGTATACATACAAGGGGGGACTGTTCCCTTTCATCTTCACTGATAGAACCAGGCCATAGAAAAACAGTTCCAAGTAGAGAGGTCAGGGAATAAAGAGATAACACAATAGAAAATGGAAGAAAAAAACAGGCAAAGGGGGTAAGGGGAAGAGGGCAATACTTAATAGGAGAGGAATCCAAGCTGAGGGAGAGGTAATAGTAAGCAAAGAGATCAACTCCACCCTGCCAAAAATAGCACTTCTCATCCATAGACAAAGAGCCTTGTACAGGCTTTGCATGTATTCCACTGTAGTGACCTTTCAGCCAATTAATTATTAGCTTTCTGGTTTTCAAGAACACTCCTGTCCAGTTCTTCTTGACCAAGAGGATGGTAGCTGTGACATAGGACTTAAAGGGCATAGGGTGTAAATCAAAGGGGAAACAGAGATCCTGAAAGCACTAAAAGGGATTGGGAGGCTTATCCATCTTCCTTCAGGAAGGAATGGCTTTGGGGGTAGTGGATTATCAGACGAGAGAGATAATTATTAGTGATCTATAGTTAAATGGACAATTTGTGCACAGAGAGATGGGAATGGCAAGCAAGTCTTTTATTAGAGGTTTGTCATTTGTTCTTTATATTTTAATATTTGTACAAGCACTGGCACTTTCATAGTCCATTTGAATAAGTAAAAGGGAGGGCACAGGTGTGGGGAAAGCAGGCTGTCGAAAATTTTGGATCTAAAATGCGGCCAGGTTGCGTTTTATTTTTTCAACATTATGGGCCAGGACCCCCTCACTCCTTCCCCAACTCTGCTGCTCATACACAAGCATGGATATTTAAAACGTCTGGCAAATTAAAACTTCTTGGGTTGTAATTTCAGTAATGTTTGTTTCATTGATTGAATGACTGTTATAAGAAATACATCTTTTGGGTGGGATATATTTTTCTTTTTCCTTTTCCATTTTGTGGTGCCTGCTATTTTTATTGCAACTTTACAAATAATGGAACCCTTTTATAAACTTGAAGTCTAATTGAAGGTGCTTTTTTAAAAAAGGTGAATTTAGTGCTCATGAAACAGCCCAGATTAAGAGACTGGGTTGAGAATAAAGTCTTTTATTAATCTACAGAGTAGATGCAGTGCAGACAGTGGCTGTGCAAGTTTACCAATACTTTACCACCTCTCCCTCAATCCTGTTCTCAAGGGACCACTTCTAATAATGAGAGAGCAGTTAATTGTCCATGCCTATTAATTCCTGACATCTCTGCTTACACTGCAGGCAAGGGTATAGACTTAGTGCAATAACAGTGCACTTTAGAGATGTCGCTATTTGGTTACTGGTTCTTTAAAACATTTATACCAAAGCACAAAGTCTCTGTACATTTGTTCATAATATAGCACTTCATTCCTGGAGCATAAATCAAAACACTACTTTTTCTCTTGTGCTTCATCATGCACAAGTGGTTTTTTTTTCTGAATCTGGACTTGACTGATTACATAGGGAAATAGTGAAACTAACTGTATACCAAGTATATTCATATGACAAAAAGTAAAAGACCTTTAAAGCTAGAGAATAGTGTTTTCCTAGCTTTCAGTTATAGCACTCTTAGACATTTCTTATAACAAGTAGGCACAAATTTTCATACAAAAGTAAGTTTCTTAAATGAATGGTGTTCCTTTACAGAACAAAACATAAGTTTCCTTATAAAACTTTATACAGTAAACCAAAAGGGATGAAAAATTAATAATTATTATATGACTTCCCCCTTTTTGTTTTTTCTGTTTTGTTTTAGTTGGGAGAGGGGTCTGCTCATTTAATTCTCTAGCATGTATGTACCAATATTTGCACTGTAAAAAAAAAAGAAACAGTATTTTTCAATTTACCTCATACAAGGACTGTAGTGCAATCTCTTTATTGTGAAAGTGCAATTTACATATGTAGATTTTTTTTTGTTACATAACTGCACTCAAAAACAAAACAATGTAAAACATTAGAGCCTACACTCTGTCCTACTGAGTTCACTCGATCCTACTTCTTGCTCAGCCAATCACCAAGACGAACAAGTTTGTTTACATTTACGGGAGATAATGTGTCCCGCTTCTTATTTACAATGTCACCTGAAAGTGAGAGCAGGCATTCACATGGCACTTTTGTAGCAGGTATTGCAATATATTTACATCCCAGATATGCTAAACATTCATATGCCCCTTTATGCTTCGCCCACCATTTCAGAGGACATGTTTCCATGCTGATGACGCCCGTTAAAAAAATAATGTGTTAATTAAATTTGTGACTGAACTCCTTGGGGGAGAATTGTATGTCTACAGTTCTGTTTTACCCACATTTTGCTATATATTTCGTGTTATAGCATAACATATATAACATGTTATACATGATGACCCAGCACATGTTCATTTTAAGAATACTTTCACTGCTGATTTGACAAAACGTAATGAGGGAACCAATGTGAGGTTTCTAAAGATAGCTACAACACTCAACCCAAGTTTTAAGAATCTGAAGTGCCTTCCAAAATCTGAGAGGGATGAGATGCGGAGCATACTTTTGTAAGTCTTAAAAGAGCAACATTCGGATGAGGAAACTACAGAACCCGAGACACCAAAAAAGAAAATCTGCTGGTGTCATCTGACTCAGATGATGTAAATGAACACGTGTCGGTCTGCACTGCTTTGGATTGTTATCGAGCAGAACCTGTCATCAGCATGGATGAATGTCCTCTGGTATGGTGGGTGAAGTATGAAGTGACATATAAATCTTTAGTGCATCTGACACGTAAATATCTTGTGACGCCAGCTACGACAGTGCCATGCAAAAGTCTGGTAACACTTTCAGGTGACATTGTGAACTGGGTTGGGAACTTAGCTGGAAACAAAGGGTTCTGGCCATAGGGAGAGACTATATAATGTGGGGAGTGACATCATGATTTGTCTTCATTCCTCCACAAGTCAACAACTGAAGGAAGCTCTGAAAGACAAGGGACTTGGAAGGGGGTAGGGAAACCCAGGCTGCACAGCAATTGCAGTCTGTGCCTTAAGAATTTTCAAGCTTGCTTGTATCATCAGTCAGGGTAAGAAATTGCTAATTCGCATCCTATCTATCTTACATTAGGCTTAGTTTGCATTTTTCTTTATTTGCTAGGTAATCCGCTTTGATCTGTTTGCTATCACTTATAATTATTTAAAATCTAGCTTTCTGTAGTTAATAAACTTGTTTTATCTTAACCAATGTGTTTTGAGTGAAGTGTCTGGAAAAATCTCAGCTCTGTAAACAAAGGCTGTTGCATATCTTTCCCACATTGGGGGAGAAGCGAATATATTAATGAGCTTGCATTGTACAGATCCCTGTGCAGTGCAAGATGTTATAATTCTGGGTTTATACTTCAGCAAGGATGTAAGGCTGGGGAGCTGGGAAATTAACAGTTGTCTTCTATCATCCTTGAATGGCTTAGGTAAAGCACAGTTGCTCAGGTTGCTCAGTTGGGTGTGTGGCACCACCTGTTATTGTGTTGGGTGAGAAAAGGCCCTGAAGAGACTGGCTGAATCACCAGCAAAGCAGTGTGAGTAAGACTAGCCCACCTGTATGGTTAGGGGGCAAAACAGTTCCTACGGCTCCCAGACTGCACCCTGGGGGTGACAACCTGTCTCAGATTATTATTTGCGACTTCCCCCTTATTGTTTGTTCTGTTTTGGTTGGGAGAGGGATTTTCTCATTTAATTCTGTAGCCTGTACATGCATAAACATAGATTGGTATATATTTAATGCAACCCATATAGGGCATGGCTATAAGTGATGTATTTCTATCTTGATCTAAAACTCAGACAAATTCATTTAAAAAAAGAGAAATAGAGATTCACCTGTGAAATATACTGATTTATTTAAGTTATAGCTGTAGCAAGAATGACTTAACTGCCTGTTTCCAGGAGAGAGTTCCTGCCTGGCTGTGGATTCTCTGGGGAGACAGGCCTCTAACTCTCTGAGAAGGAAGGGACATAGGACACACCCCTCTCCTCAACTATTATTAGCTAGCTTAGATGGCTCCCTGCCTCACCTGCTGTTTATTGTGAATCCCATTCCTAGGCACCCATCTCTCTCATGTATTGTATAGGGAGCCCAGGCAGCATGTGTGGATTCCACTGAGTGGCTAGTGGCAATGACTAAATCCCTTTGTGGATTGGGGCCTAAGTGTTTTCCTGAACTGAGGTCTTATGCATCGAATAGCCTCTGTATGGTGCTTACTATTGCCTGAGATCAAGTCAAAGAACATTGCTGGAATCTGAAAGGACAGGATAATTTGGGAACAACATTTAGCTGTGCAAAGTAAGATAATGATTTAGGAAATTGGATTTCATTCTTGAGGGTGTAAAATGGTTGATTGCATGAGAAGGAATCCCCCCATATCTCATGATACTTAGGTAATTGTGGCCTTCCTCTGAATCATTCAGTACTGGTGAACTGCTAAAACTCTAAACCAAATGGACCAATACTGGGACTGGTACAACAAGTCCTATTTTCATACTCATTAAAAATTACAGAAAAACAGGAAAGAAAGTATTTTTTTTAAAACTGAAGGACATTTATAGGAGAAACTATAGGAATAGCTACTTTTGTAATGTCTCCCCAAAAGTTTTTATAGTTTTAAACTATAGCAGTGAAATAGAGGTCTGCTTAGAAACTAGTTCCTTAAGCAGCATAACATAATAACATCTCAAAATAAGTTAATATTTAGTGAGGAAAAAGTATGTGTTATTTCAGTGATTTCAGTAGAAAAGCTATAATTATGTAGCCTTCACATATGATATCATAATTATAGTGCTTTATCTGAATCACTGGAGAATGATGCAGCTTGAGACAAATGGTAATGAAACTCGACAATTTAAGTTAAATGACCAAGAGACTGAAGTGGTGGTTTTGTCTTCACAATAGATATTTTGTTTTAAAAAGAATAAAGGAAATACATTGAATGCTTTAGGGTATTGGTATGGGCATACTGAGCCTTTCACCTCTGTCACTGATTCAGTTGCATTTCTGGTTGCTAGTAATTGAAATTTGCCTCAGCTGATGGCTGTTCAGTAGTCTATTGTGATCTGAGTTGAAGGTCTCAGTCCAGTTCCTTCTCTCTTTTACATAGATATCAAGGCAACCATCAGCCACAATCACTACACTTGAAAATATTTTTAATTCATTACAAAAATTACTGAATTACATAGAAGCACAGCAGATGCCCAAAAGAAAAGGAGGAAGACAAACACCTGCCAGGCTAGTCTAGATCAGTGGTTCTCAAGGTAAGCGGACCCTGGGAGTACACAGAGGTCTTCCAGGGGGTACAGCAACTCATCTAGATATTTGCCAAGTTTTACAACAGGATACATAAAAAGCACTAATGAAGTCAGTACAAACTAAAATTGCATACACACAATGACTTGTTTATATTGCTCTATATACTATACACTGAAAAGTACACTTATATTCAAATTGATTAATTTCATAATTATATAGTAAAAATGAGAAAGTAAGCAATTTTTCAGTAATAGTGCAGTGTGACACGTATTTTTATGCCTGATTTTATATGCAAGTAATTTTTAAGTGAGGTGAAACTTGGGATATACACAACAAATCAGGCTCCTGAAAGAGGTAAAGTAGTCCTGCCTCAGTGCAGGGGATGGGACTGGATGACCTATCGAGGTTCCTTCCAGTCCTACATTTCTGTGATTCTATTGCAAGAATCATCTAAAGCTATTCTTACAGTGCACTCTCTCAAAGACTAATGGATCTGTTCTCCCATCAAAGGTTGGGAGTTACATGCCAAAATCCTCTGTGGCTCAAGGGGAGAATTGATTCTTTATATACTAATATTGACAGTGTTTAAATCTAAAAATATAATACTCTATTAAATAACATAAATAATGAGTCCCATATTATCTTTTGTCACTGGTCATCCACTCTCCAGTCCTGCTGTATTGATGACCTATTGAAATCAATACAATATCAGTATGAACCAGATAAAGCCAGCAACAAAGTGTGTTCATTCTGCTGGACAGAGTCAGTAAATTTGACAGTGTCCAGTATGTGCATATATTAAGGTTACTTTAAAATGAGACAGTAACTGAATAATATGATTGCATTTGTGAGTAGCATAATGATAACAGAGTACAAAAAATGAGTCACATTCAAGTATGATGGTACATGTCACCAGGTTCTACTGCAGTAGACATTTTTTAAGTGAAAGTTTGCCAGTAGCTACCCTTAACTGGCTGGAAACAACAGTGGGAGGAGAAGCCACTGGTGACCCAGTCCTTTTTCCTAAAGGAAGCAAGTTTATTAGAAAGAAGCCACGGGTGATCCAACACATCTCACTGAGAAAGAGCAGGATTCCTTTGCTTACTTGACAAATCTCACAATCACCCTTCACCAAATTGACAGATTTTTTATTTTTATATTTTTAAACTTGCATCTAGAATTGAAGAAAATTCAAATAAAAAATATTTGATGTGATTAATTAGGAAGGGTTCTTCTATTTTCTGTTACATTCAGTATATAGCTATTTGGAAAATATAGCTACACTTAGAGGAACTGTTGGTTTTTTTTTTTTACATTAAAAATGGATGCTAACAGAGAAATTATAAGATGGTTGCATTTATAAGTAGCTGCATTGCAACTACATATCAGATCCCCAGAATTGTAGAAGACAATGCACTTGCATATACTGGGGACAATCTCTAAGAGTTAAGGACCAAATCCTTGCTATTGACTGTAACAGGATCAGAATTTGACTATAAAAATATGGATTTGGAAGTTTCAGAAAAAGAAAAATAACCATAAATTTACATTATTTTATTCATAACATTCCTTGCTAGTGAAGGAATCTTTATTCCATATTATTATTGTCATTACATGTTATTAACTCTTACCTATCTATTCCATTCTTTATCATTTAAATTTCAATAAATCTGGTTCTCAGTGAGTTTAAAAAAACACTTTATTTTTGAACTCATCCACTGTGAAACAGATTTGACCCCATAAGTATAATGATTTTGTCTTTGAGAATATTTCTTAAAATCTACTTCTCCATTTATTATTTTCACAGAATCATAAACATTGAAGATTTTTAAAAAGACCCAATATGTTATCTAGTCGCTCCTTCCTGTTCTCAGGGATTTTCCTCATGACACATTGTGCTTTGTTATTGTCACATTTTGCTGAGAAAGTCAAGGTTCCCTCTTTTCACTCCTTCAGAGAATTCACATTTCTGTATGTGTTGGTCTGTGGTCATAAAAACTGTGGTATTACAAATTTAGCATTATATAACTTCACTACAGGCACAACTAGGAAAAAGTAGACTATTATGGGGAAAAAGTTTTTGTTTAAAAACAGAAAGCTTGGTAGTTTAGCAACCACAGAAAGCAACACTATGAAATAACACAGGAAAATCAATCCTTAACTATCATAATTATTATAATCATCATGATATTAAGTATTATTTATATCAATGTCTTCTTGAGTATGAAGTTTCTTTTTCAAAAGTATAAAATATGTTAAAGCAGTGGATTTGAAGCTCTCATTTCAAAAACTCTTGCTTTTAGTTTTAAAGCAAGTAGTTCTGACTAACGGGAGAAACCAGTCATGAATCTGAAGGAGGAAAACAACTGGAGTGAAAGTGATTATGAAATGATAGGCTTACTATGCTCTGGAAAGGAAAGAGTGATAGCAGCAAAATAAGGACAATGGACTTCAAAAAAGCAGACTCAGAGAACTAGTAGGTAAGGTTCTGTTGGAAGAAAAGCTAAGGATAAAAGGAATTCACAAGAGATGTGGTTTCTCAAAGAGACAATATTAAAGACATAACAAACTATCCCCATGCAAAGGAAAGACAAGAAGAATAGTAAGATAATAATAAGATGCAATATAATAAAACAACTGTATCAGGACTCTTCAGTCACTGAAAAATCAAAAGGAATCCTACAAAAAAGTGAAAACGAAGAATTTGTTAAGGATGCATACAAAAAAAAAAAAGCACAAACTAGTGCTGTCAAGCGATTAAAACAAATTAATCATGTGATTAATCACACTATTAAACAATAATAGAATACCATTTATTTAAAGATTTTGGATGTTTTTTACATTTTCAAATATATTGATTTCAATTATAACACAGAATACAAAGTGTACAGTGCTCACTTCATATTTATTTTGATTACAAATATTTGCACTGTAAAAAAACAAAGGAAATAGTATTTTTCATTCACCTAATACAAGTACTGTAGTGCAATCTCTTTATCATGAAAGTTGAACTTACAAATGCAGACTTATGTACAAAAAACCTACATTCAAAAATAAAACAATGTAAAATTTTAGAGCCTCCAAGTCCACTCAACAGAAGGTTGATTTTCTTTTTTGGTGGTACAGGTTCTATAGTTTCCGCACTGGAGTGTTGCTCTTTTAAGACTTCTGAAAGCATGCTCCACACCTCGTCCCTCTCAGATTTTGGAAGGCACGTCAGATTTTCAAACCTTGGGTTTAGTGCTGTAACTATTTTTAGAAATCTCACATTGGTACCTTCTTTGTGTTTTGTCAAATCTGCAGTGAAAGTGGTCTTAAAATGAACAACATGTGCTGAGTCTTCATCTGAGACTACTATAAACAGAGCCGGAGACATACAATTCTCCCCCAAGGAGCTCAGTCACAAATTCAATTAACACATTATATTTTAATGATTGTCATCAGCATGGAAGCATGTCCTCTGGAATGGTGGCCAAAGCACGAAGGGGCATATGAATGTTTAGCATATCTGGCACGTAAATACCTTGCAATGCTGGCTACAAAAGTGCCATGCAAATGCCTGTTCTCACTTTCTGGTGACACTGTAAATAAGAAGTGGGCAGCATTATCTCCCATAAATATAAACAAACTTGTTTGTCTTAGTTATTGGCTGAATGAGAAGTAGGACTGAATGGACTTGTAGTCTCTAAAGTTTTGCATTGTTTTGTTTTTGAGTGCAGCTATGTAACAAAAAAAAATCTACATTTGTAAGTTGCACTTCCACAATAAAGAGATTGCACTACAGTCCTTGTATAAGGTGAATTGAAAAATACTGTTTCTTTTGTTTATCATTTTACAGTGCAAATATTTGTAATCAAAAATAATAATATAAAGGGATCAATGTACACTTTGTATTCTGTGTTGTAATTAAAATCAATATATTTGAAAATGTAGAAAAACATCCAAAAATATTTAATAAATTTCAATTGGTATTCTATTGTTTAACCATGCGATTAAAACTGCAATTAATCATGATTTTTTTTTTTTAGTCAATCGCGTGAGTTACCTGCGATTAATTGACAGCCCTAGCACAAATATGTAGGGACAAAGTCAGAAAGGCTAAAGGCACATGAGTTACTCCTAGCAAGGGACATAAGAAGCACTAAGAAGAGATTCCCTAAATACATTAGGAGCAAGAGAAAGGCAAAAGGAATGTATAACTCCACTACTTAGTGGGAAAGGACAGCTAATAATGGAAGACCGAAGTCTGGGTTTTTAATACTTATTTTGCTTCAGTCTTTTCTAAACAAGTTAATTTTGACTGGATGCTTAACACAATTAATATTAATCACAAAGGAGAAGGAAATCAAGCCTGAACAGGGAAAGTATTGGTTCAAGTCAGCAGGACCTGAGGAAATCCTCCAAGGGTACTTAAAGAATTAGTTGAAGCAATGTCTGAACCATTAGTGATTATCTTCAAGACCTCATGGAGGACAGTTAAGGTCCCAGAGGACTGTAGAAGAACAAACATAATACCTATGTTTAAAAAGGGGAATAAAGAGGACCCAGGGAACAATAGACTACTCAGCCTAACTTCAATACATGGAAATATCCTTGAGCAAAATTATTAAACAATCATTTTGTAAGCACCTAGAGGATAGTAGGGTGATATGTAATATTCAACAAAGATTGGTCAAGAACAAATCAGCCCAAACCAACCTAATTTCTTTTATTGACAAGGTTACTAGTGGATCAGGGGAAGCAGTAGACATGATGTGATTTTAATAAGGCTTTTGATATATTCCCACATGACATACTCATAAGCATATTAGGGAACTGTAGTCTAGATTAAATTAGTGCAAGGTGGGTACATAACTGGTTGAAAAAAAGATAGTCAAAGAGTTATTATCAGTGGTTTGCTGTCAAACTGGGGTGGCATATCTAGTGGGATACCCCAGGGGTCTGTCCTGGATCCAGTGCTATTTAATATTTTAATTAATGACATGGATAATTGATTGGATAGTATATTTATAAAATGTGTGGATAGCATCAAGCTGAGAGGGATGGCAAGCATTTTGGAGGACAGGATTAGAATTCAAATGACCTTCAAAAATTAGAGAATTGATCTGAAATCAACAGAATGAAATTCAATGAAGACAAGTGCAAAGTACTACACTTAGCAAGGAAAAAACAATTGCAAAGCTACAAAATGGGGAATAACTACCTAGGTGGTAGGCTGCTGAAAGGATCTGGAGTATAGTGGATCACAAATTGAACATGAACCAACAATGTGACAGAGTTGTGAAATAGGCTAATATCATTCTGAGGTATATTAACAGAAGTGTCACATGTAAGACAAGGCAGAAAATTGTTCTGCTCTACTTGGCACTGGTGAGGTCTCCTCTGGAGAACTGTGTCCAATTCTGGGTGCCACACTTTAAGAAAGATGTGGACAAACTGGAGAAAGTCCAAAGGAGGGAAACAAAAATGATAAAAGATTTAGAAACATTGACCTATGAGGAAAGGTTAAAAAAACTGGGAATATTTAGTCTTGAGAAAAGAAGACTAAGGAGAGATCTGATAACAATCTCAAATATGTTAAGGGCTGTTAGAAAGAGGATAGTGATCAATAGTTTTCCATGTCCACTGAATGAAGGACAGAAAGTAATTGACTATGTCTACACTTAAAACGCTACAGCAGCACCACTGCAGTGCTTCAGTGTAGACATTACTATAGCGATGGGAGCAGTTCTCCTGTCATAGTAGATAATCTACCTTCCTGAAAGGTAGTAACTAGGTTGACAGAATTTTTCCATTGGCCTAGCACTGTCTACATTGGGGGTTAGGTCATCGTAACTATATCTTAGGAGTGTGGAATTTTTCAAACCTCTGTGAGACATAGTTATGCCAATATTACGTTTCAGTGTAGACCAGCCCATAATCTGCAGTAAAGGAGATTTAAATTAGGTATTAGGAAAAACTTTCTAATTTTAAGGATAGTTGAATCTTGGAATAGGTTTCCAAGGGAGCTTGTGGAATCCCAATCATTGAAGGTTTTTAAGAACAGGTTAGACAAATACCTCTCAGGGATGATCTAAGTATTCTTGGTCCTCCCTGGGACTGGGAGATGAACCAGATGACCTCTTAGGGTCCCTTTTTGCTCCACACGTCTGTCAGTCTAGGAAGTTATGGTAATTTGGCTGGGTCCTAAAGACCAAAACAGAAAAAGCTAACCACGTGCTTGCTCCTCTGAAAAAGTATCACTAGAAAGAAGGAAGAGGCATTATCTTGAATATGCTAGGATGACCCTGTATCTGCTTGTTAATAACTTGAATCACTAAATTAATCCAAGGTTTACACAAAGGAATAATCTTTCTGTTACATTAATTATTATTGAATGCTGTCTTACTGCTGTTGTTGAGAAATCAGTAGCCATTTTCTTTTTTGTATTATAAATCTTGATTGTAATAAGATTGTTTTATATCTCTGATCATGAATCATTTTGCTGGAATCTTTGCAAGAAGTTCAAACATAAGATCAGCATATTTAAAAATAATTTAAACTTTTTAAATTGAGACAACCTTTATTAATATTAATGTCTGTGATACTAAATGTAAATGTTAACCTAACCAATACATATTCAGTGGTCTAGATAATTATGGTGTTTTTCCTCAAAGCAATAATAGAAATCAAAATTGACAGTTAGGGACTAACAAGAGTTATACTGAGAAAGGGAAAGAGATGAAGATAAAAATTCTATAAGTAAGTGTTTTACTTTATGTATGACAACCAAGTTTGAGAGAGAAATTACTTGATGAAATTCAGAGCATACCTGACCCAACTATATATCTAGATATAAATGAGTGAATTTCAGAGAGTGAAAATAAACAATGACCAAGAACAAAGAGACAGATCTCCATAGTCCTTAATTGAACAAAACTCCCATTAAAGTTAATGTGTTTTGCTTGATAAGGGACTGGAGAATATGGCTCCTGAAACAGAAAAATAGGAAATCTGAAAGATTTAGATCTGTATTATAGGAACAAGGTACTAAATTCATCAAGTTTGATACATCTTGCCATTAAAAAAGCTACACAGTTTAAAAAAACACATTTTGTGGGAGTCACAAAAGCAGATGGTGTTAAGATTTAAGTTCTTTATTTACTTCCTGTTTTTTTTAAATCTTATATCCAACTTATATCCGCTGGGGTGCCAGCTGGAACCAGGGTTCCACTGAGCCCCCAGACCCACAGCCTGGGCTCCCTTTCACACTGTATTGCTGTGACAAGCTACAAAGCCCTCCAGCCTGCACTTTCACCCCGCTGTAGTTTCAAGCAGGTTCTCTGACCAGCCCCTGCATTGGAAAGCTACTCCCAGCTCCTTAGGCACGCACCCCTCTGGAGTATAAACCCAAAA
Source organism: Trachemys scripta elegans (assembly GCF_013100865.1). Lineage (NCBI taxonomy): Eukaryota > Metazoa > Chordata > Testudines > Emydidae > Trachemys > Trachemys scripta. Next base: position 230,629,959 of record NC_048299.1, on the reverse strand, counting down.
TTATACCATCTTGCACTGCACAAGGAACTGTACAGCGTAATTTCATAACATTTGCCCCCTCCCTCAATGTGGAGAGGAATATGCAACAGCCTTTTGCCCCTGAGTTATAATTCCCACACACTGGTTTAGATAAAGCAAAAACAAGTTTTTTAACTACAAAAGATAGATTTGAAGTGATTATAAGTGATGGCAAACAGATCAAAGCAGATTACCTAGCAAATAAACAAAAATGAAAACTAAATTTAATATACTAAATAGATTGGTTATGAATAGCAGATTCTCACCCTAAGAGATGATACAAGCAGGCAGCAGATTCTTCAATGCCAAGCTGCACTTGCTTACAGCTTGGAATCCCCAAATGTTCCATTCACAGGCTAAAAATCCCTTTAGCCTGAGTATAGCACTTCCCCCTAGTTCAGTCTTTGTTCCTCAAGTGTTTCCAGGAGTCTTTTTGTGTGGGGAGCGAAGAACAAAAAGAAGTGGTTCAGAAAGAAGTGGTGCAGGACTATTTAGAAAAAGCTGGACGAGCACAAGTCCATGGGGCCGGATGTGCTGCATCTGAGAGTGCTAAAGGAGTTGGCAGATGTGATTGCAGAGCCATTGGCCATTATCTTTGAAAAATCATGGTGATCGGGGGAGGTCCCAGATGACTGGAAAAAGGCTAATGTAGTGCCCATCTTTAAAAAAGGGAAGGAGGAGGATCTGGGGGACTACAGGCCAGTCAGCCTCACCTCAATCCCTGGAAAAATCAGGGATCAGGGTCTTAAGGAATCTTAGAGGAGAGGAAAGTGATCAGGAACAGTCCACATGGCAAATCATGCCTGACTAACTTAATTGCCTTCTATGACGAGATAACTGGCTCTGTGGATGAGGGGAAAGCAGTGGATGTGTTATTCCTTGACTTTAGCAAAGCTTTCGATACGGTCTTCCACAGTATACTTGCTGGCAAGTTAAAGAAGTATGGGCTGGATGAATGGACTATAAGGTGGATAGAAAGCTGGCTAGATCATTAGGCTCAACGGATAGCAATCAATGGCTCCATGTCTAGTTGGCAGCCGGTATCAAGTGGAGTGCCCAAGGGTCGGTCCTGGGGCCGATTTTGTTCAATATCTTCATTAATGATCTGGAGGATGGCGTGGACTGCACCCTCAGCAAGTTTACAGATGACACCAAACTGGGAGGAGTGGTAGATACGCTGTAGGGTAGGGATAGGATACAGAGGGACCTAGACAAATTAGAGGATTGGGCCAAAAGAAATCTGATGAGGTTCAACAAGGACAAGTGCAGAGTCCTGCACTTAGGACAGAAGAATCCCATGCACTGCTACAGACTAGGGACCTAATTGCTAGGAAGCAGTTCTGCCAGAAAAGGACCTAGGGGTTACTGTGGATGAGAAGCTGTATATGAGGCGACAGTGTGCCCTTGTTGCCAAGAAGGCTAATGGCTTTTGGGGCTGTATAAGTAGGGGCATTGCCAGCAGATTGAGGAACGTGATCATTCCCCTCTATTCAACATTGATGAGGCCTCATCTGGAGTACAGTGTCCGGTTTTGGGCCCCACACAACAAGAAGGATGTGGAAAAATTGGAAAGAGTCCAGCGGAGGGCAACAAAAATGATTAGGGGGCTGGAGCACATGACTTATGAGGAGAGGCTGAGGGAACTGGGATTGTTTAGTCTGCAGAAGAGAAGAATGAGGTGGGATTTGATAGCTGCTTTCAACTACCTGAAAGGGGGTTCCAAAGAGGATGGATCTAGACTGTTCTCAGTGGTACCAGATGACAGAACAAGGAGTAATGGTCTCGAGTTGCCGTGGGGGAAGTTTAGGTTGGATGTTAGGAAAAACATTTTCACTAGGAGGATGGTGAAGCACTGGAACGGGTTACCTAGGGAGGTGGTGGAATCTCCTTCCTTAGAGATTTTTAGGGTCAGGCTTGACAAAACCCTAGCTGGGATGATTTAGTTGGTCCTGCTTTGAGCAGGGGGTTGGACTAGATGACCTCCTGAGGTCCCTTCCAACCCTGATATTCTATGATTCTATGAACACCAGATGAGATCACTTCCCACCTTATATAGCTTTTGCATATGGCGGGAACCCTTTGTTTCAAAGCTTGGTTCCCAGACCAGTCTGTGGAAAAATATTGACATCCCAAGATGAAGTCTAGAGACATGTGGGTATTCACCCATGAAAGCTTATGCTCCAATACTTCTTTTAATCTATAAGGTGCCACAGGACTCTTTGTTGCTTTTTACAGATCCGGACTAACACAGCTACCCCTCTGATACTCTAGAGACATGGTCACATCACAAGTCTTTGTAGAGTCATAGCAGCCATTACTCAGAGACTGTCTGTAGAATTCTCAGGAAGGCTCAGCAGGTGGGAGATAAGCTTCTCCTAAGGCCTTTTGTTTTCTCTAATGGCTCATTGCCCTGAATTGGCCCTTCCCCACCCACTATCCAGAATGAAAACATCTTGTCTGCTGGGGGTTACCCCGGTGTAATTACATTTGAAATACAGATATATAGTCAAGTATCAGAGGAGTAGCCGTGTTAGTCTGAATCTGTAAAAAGCAACAGAGGGTCCTGTGGCACCTTTGAGACTAACAGAAGTATTGGGAGCATAAGCTTTCGTGGGTAAGAACCTCACTTCTTCAGATGCAAGAAGTGAGGTTCTTACCCACGAAAGCTTATGCTCCCAATACTTNATCAGTAATAAACAAAATTTACAAATAGGCAAAGTAAAAAAAAAAGACCTGTTTGAGAACTTAGAGTTGAAGGATATTTATTTGTTATATTTTGACGTGATGTTGACAATTTGTGTTTTAACAGTTATCAAGCTTTAACTTTTTGAATCTCAGTATCTACTGTCATGAAATAATTACAGTCTGACCCCACATAATTTTCCCCAGCTGTGAAAATTTAAATTGATAAAAATTGAAAACAAATGCTTAAAATAAACTGTTGTATAAAAAAGAAAATCAAATTCTGCCAAGGCTAGCTATAGTTTAAGAGATTATCTTCTGAAATCTACATCTTGATACAGAAGTTACTTTAACGCTTATGAAGATGAAACCTATTTAAAAATTTTTAAAAATATATAAAATATGTAAATCCATGTAAACTATTCTCTTCACATAGAGTAAGTCCCAATCCTACAAATACTTATGCCTGTGTTTAACTTTAACCACATGAATAGCCCTATTGATGTCAAAGGGAGTATTCATGTGCTTAAAGTTAAAGAGGTGCACAAGAGTTTGGACTGGGGCTAGTTTACTAACTTGGTGCTGAATGGTACAAACTGTCAAAATATTGCTAGAATTGTTGAAGAATCTTGTGTAAAAGTTAAAAGTGATCAACTTCTAGGTTAACAAAATCTAGTCGTAAAAGGTGGACTGCGCTATTGAAAGAACAGGATTTTGAAGTCCTGAATAAAAAGTAATACTCAAAATTACAATATTCAGTGGTAGTTTAATGGCCAAATTTTAAAAGGGTGGATTATTTTGTGATCACTATTAATACTGTAAAATAAGAAAATAAGGGTTATCATATCTCATTTGTTATCAAGCAGAGTGGAAATTGATTGCTTGATCAGGAAGACATTTATTCTCTATATAGCACTTCTACAATTGGCAAGATGAATTGTGGCTTTTTGACGCCTCTACTGAAATATAAGGTATTAGTGGAGGCAGCACTAGTCTACATCAGGGATCGGCAACCTTTCAGAAGTAGTGTGCCGAGTCTTCATTTATTCACTCTAATTTAAGGTTTCGCGTGCCAGTAATACATTTTAACGTTTTTAGAAGGTGTCTTTCTATAAGTCTATAATATATAACTAAACTATTGTATGTAAAGAAAATAAGGTTTTTAAAATGTTTAAGAAGTTTCATGTAAAATTAAATTAAAATGCAGAGTCCCCCGGACCGGTGGCCAGGACCCGGGCAGTGTGAGGGCCACTGAAAATCAGCACGCGTACCGCCTTCAGCACGCATGCGATAGGTTGCCTACCCCTGCTCTAGATGGACAATTATCTGACATAGAATCTAAATAATTGTCTGAGTTTTGAGGATTGAGAAAGTATTTTACTGTTGTTGGCCTAAGAAGCAATTGAGAGGTGAATTCTCGGTCTAACTATTTGGATTAGAGCTATACACTGAAGAAGAAACACGAATATTAGAAGAAACCTCTAGTGACATTTTAGCATTCATGATCAAAATTGTCAAACCTTTGTGTCTTACTGTTAGGCATCTAAATCCATATTTAGGTTTCTAAAGAAAAGTGGACTGGTTTTCAGAGGTGATGAACACCAGCAATTCCCACTGAAGTCAATAGGATCTGCATCAGGGGGTAGCCGTGTTAGTCTGTATCTACAAAAACAACAAGGAGTCTGGTGGCACCTTAAAGACTAACAGATTTATTTGGGCATAAGCTTTCGTGAGTAAAAACCTCACTTCTTCGGATGCATCATAGGATCTGCAGGGACTCAGCACCTTTGAAAGTCTTGCCATGTTTATTCAGAAACCTATGTACAGATTTAGGAGTCTAATTAGGCAGCCAAGTTAAATTTTTGATTAACTGATCCCCAGCCCCTACCTGTTTCTCTTTTTCATTTACTTGTTGCATCTTGTCATTATCAAACTGTAAATTCTTTAAGACATAACCTGTCTCTTTACTATATGTTTGTACAATACCTAGCATAATGGAGTCCTGATCCTTGATCACGACCTCTAGTCATCACTCTAAGAGAATTAATAAATATTAGCTTTGAAATGTATTCTTTAAAGCACCCTTTAAAATTAAAATATGTAATCCAAGATATATTATCTGGAAGTCTTTTTAATTTCAAATAAATCAGACCTGCATCAACTTAGTAAGGAGGCTTTAATATATATGATAAGGTAAAGGCTGGGTCTACACCCAGTTTTTGTACTGATCTAACTATTCTGGGGTGCAATTTTCTGCCATAATACTTAAATTGGTACTACTCCTAATGTGAATGCAGTTAAATATGTATAAATGTGCCTTACACCAATATAGCTTATTTCCCTTCCCTTTTGGGAATAATTTATATTGATATAGTCACCTTTTATAACTATGTCCACATTAGGGTGGCTGTACTGCTTTAACTATATCAGTTTACTTAAAGCAGTGCAATATTTGTGTACAGAAAAGTCCTAATACTACAACATCCTAGGATCATATCTTCAAAATCCAAAACAACCATGAGAGATAAGGAAAGAATTTTGAAAAACATGTAGGTTCACACAAGAACAGATTTATTGTTGGCTTAAGAGGTGGCTGCATAGCATAACTGTCGATTTGCAAACATTCTGGTATATTTGGGTTGCTCAGAGATCTATAATGTCCTTCATGAATATATCTCTGTTGATGTAAAAAGTCAGTGGAGCTATCACATCATCAGACAATGCCCTTTCAAATATATGATCTGGGCATCTTGTGATGGAGTCTACCATTTGCTTCTACTGTGGGTTTCACTCTTGCTTAGAAGATGAATGTTGTGTTCGGCCATTTGTAACAATAATAGAGAAAGCAACCCTAGAGCAGAAAGCTACACTTGTGCATGCACACATACATTTATTAAGGGCCTGAATCTTTTCCTATGAAAGTGCCATTGACTTAAGTGAATGCACAATCAGATCATTGTAATTACTGCAGGGATATTGATTAGGTTGGAGTGGTGCTGTTTTCCAAATGGAGGGATTCAACCTGCACAACTCTTCAAAGTGCTACTAAGGGAAGGATCTTGACCAAAAAAATAAATAAAAATACACCCGTGCAACAGCCAGATGAACTGCTTGCTATTGCAGTGATAAGACCCAGAAAAGGGAATAAGGGCTTGTCTGCACAGGGGAATTGACCAAAATAACTACTATGGAATAAAGTATTCTGCAACAGCTGTAGCTCCCATGTGGATATTCTATTTCAAAATAAAAGTTATTTTATTTCAGAATAATTATTCTGCGTTGGAAATGCACTAATTATTCCAGAATAAGTGACTTTTATTACAGAACAGTGTGTCCAAATGGTCTGTATCTTCCCATATAGATAAGTCCTTAAGCAGAAATGCTGTAAGTGGAATGCAACATAGTTCTATATTAAATTGCTTTGAAAAAATTGTAATCTATTTCTTTTCAAGGAAAACCAACATCTTCTCTTAATTTTAATTTTAAAAATTAACTATTTTTGTAATTTTAATAATAATAAAATCATAATATTTTGAAGTAGCATTCCATTGTGATTACTACCAGGTGCATGTGGTGGGACTCCCCTCTTCAACACTGAATGACTTTGCCAATTCCAACAGTCAGAAATAGCTGGCTGTAGAGTCTCTCATTTTAAACTTAGGTACCACTGATTCAGACTGGTTTTCAAGGCTTCATCAATTACCATTTCAAAGACTAAACCTAGACACGGATCTAGAGCACTACCCTTGATTGAAGGAGTAACTGAATATGCAGTCAGGCAATGGCCTGAGTGTCAGAGTGGCCTACAAGACCAAAGTTGACAGGCTGCAACCAGATCATGGTTCGTAATTTGAGTACCACTAATCTCTATTACAGAGTCAGCAGATAAACTGAATTTTAAAAAGCTTTTTCTATTACTGGTGGGACAGATTAGGCCTTCCATTTATTCTGGAGCCGTAAATGTAGTTGTTGCTATGGTAACTGTATATCTGTTGAACAGTAAATAATTGTGCTAAATGGATAAATAGTGCATGGGTTTTATAGCAACACTGGTGCTGAGAAATGTACAAATGCTGAATTTTTAATTATATTTTTCATGACTCCACGTATAGTATGTTCTGTTGGGAGACTCAAAATCTCCTTTCAGTTGGATATCTGTTTTAAGGGTTACACAACCTTGTATTGTATAAATCATGAAAAGAAGTTTTTTTAATCTCATGTGATTGTATGTGATTGTAATATGGACACCTACTGTATATTCTGCAGTCTTTCCATTTAGTTATTATGGGAAACCTATGAAAACACATCTAATGATTGCATATGAATTAGGCTCTTCGGTATAAACATTAGGACAACTAAATATTGACTGCTGGTGATTTGAACAATCTCAAAGCTGTGTATAAAACCCATTGACTTTGTCTTCAATGAACATTTTCATTAGAAAGATCTGTTGCTATAGGCAATCCATGCTAACCAATTTATATTCTATATTTCTATAGAAGATTTGGAAAAAATGCCTTTAGCTTAATCAAATATAAAACCCAACATTTATTACAGATAAATGGATAATTTGCTGTTATAAAACCTGACAAAACAAAAAGGCATAAATGCTCTGAATAGATTTATAGTACTGTCTTTTACAACGGCAAATATGGAAGAGGGCACTCTTTAAGCTTCCTAGAAATAGTTGTATGCTAGCTCTTTTAAATAAAGAAAAAACAAACAAAACACCATTGGATCATATCACTGGAGGAAAAAAACCACAACAAGCCTGCAATCTACTGGTATGGCAGAACACTGTATTGTAGTCTTCTCTACGATGATGAAAAAAATGACCAATCACAAATTTTTGCCATAATTTTGAAAAAAGAACATGGAGAATGGGCTTTTATTATTCCTAAGCTTACTCAAGCTATATTAAACATTCTATATGAGATGAAATAGTGGATATTTTAGGCACATTGTGGAAAGATTTTAAATCTAATTAAAATGAAGCTTTAACAACTGGTTATTCAGAACCTTATTAAAATCGTAACTATTGTAAAACATACTACAATAAAGTAAAAGTAAAGGTAAAAATACCATATTATGGACATCTATAAAGAATTCTCATGTAACTTTAAGAACAATGTTTCAATGCCTTAGGGTACAGAAGAGCAATTCCTCTCTGGAACATATATGGGCATATGCCATTTATTGGGTATATGTCTAAAATATTATATCTTTTTCCCTTAAATGTGCTGCAACATTAGAATTACCATATACTAAGGCAAAAAAAAAAAAATCTCAGGATCAGGTAAACCTGTCTTACAGCTAGTGAGTGGCTAACTAGCCGATATCTATGGGCACCGATTTTTCAAAGTGTAATAAAATAGCTGACACAAAACTGCAAAAGAAAGGTAATGAAAAGTGAAGTCATCTAATGATACCTACTTTTTCTCTCCATCCACAAGCACATACTTTCCTGCTATCCCATCTACCATAGTGCACACTGCATACACAACCTTAATTGTACCTTCACTTGGAAGGCCAGTACCCCATATGCCGATCTACTACAAACAATATTAGTTATGGAATGTTGGTGTTTCATTTCATGAGGTGGGCTAGGGAGAATTTGGCAGAAGGGGATGCTGGATGGCTGACAGCCCCATAGCAATGGATGTGGTGTGTAGTTTACAGTAGTTGTGCTAATTATGGAAGATACTTCTTGAGATCAAGGTGAGCATGAATCTCACTACCTTCAAAGAGTGATGAAAGCTATGCCTCTTTAAATTAGCATTTTTTCAAACAAGCATGTAGTGTTAACAACCAGCACAGAAGGAGTTAACTACATACACTTTCACTGTAACAAACTGGTTTCAAATAATAAAGGTAGGGAACTCTGAATTCTAGAAGTAAGTTCAGTATTGTGAGGTGCTCAGACATTGTGGTGATGACTGCCATAGACAAATCAATGCACGCCAATTAATAAATAAGAATAAAGCTTATTGTGGCAATGAACGGGTGACAAAAACAAATGCAATGTGACTCCAAACAAATATCTAAACCCCTCACAGACTCTGATTAGCAGCAGTTAAATAGGGATTCTATCCTTCTTGGGTTCACTCTTGGTATCTTTTTAAAGAGATGATGCATATTGGTCAACCTTCAGGCTTATGGTACATATAGATATAAATAACAATTTTGTTAGTCAGTGTAGCTATTTTAGTCATTAGTGTCTTTAAAAATCTTATTTGAATACCATCTGGTCCTGATGATTTATTGCAATTTAATTTCTTGAGTTGTTCCATCATCTGATACCTTCAATACATCTAAAAATCGACCAATTAAGTAGGTATTTCCCCTTCATCCTCTATGAAGGCCAATGCAAAGAAATCCTTCAGCTTTTCTGTAATCTCTTTATTCTCTAAGGCCCTGCCTTTCATAAGGGTCTTTGATTGTCCCCTTTACATCCTAGAGATGAAGTAGACATATCGACTCTCCCACTGGATTCTTACTTCTGATGTACTAAAATAACTTGTCTTTACTAAATAACTTTGCCTTTTTGTTTTACAGATTTTCTTAGATCAGTGTTTGTTCCATTCTATTAGCATAATTCAGAATAGGCTACATTTCCTTTAAGAGATACCTTTTATTTTTACTTAAAAAAATTCTACACTTTGTCAATGAAGTTTCTACTTTTCTTTTTAATGTGTTAAGGGTTTATTCCAACTCCCAGTGAAGTCAATGGAAAGAGTCCCAATGACTTCATTAGAGCTGGATCAGGCCCTAAATCAGACATGTAACACAGATAAATTTTCAGCACGCTGTGCCAGGATTTAGTGTCACAACTCCTATTACTGCCAATGTGAGTCATGCAGGTAAATCCTGCGACACAACTGAAAAAATACACTTGAAAATTATATTCAGGATGTGCAGTGTGTGCATCAGTGTGCTGGTAAATAGGAAAAAATATTAATTGTATTTGGGGATGAAAGACAATATATAACTGCAAAGTGTTTTTATTTTCATTTTTCTTCCAGTTAAATTTAGTCTGACAGCCTATTTGTAAAATGAGTTTCTTGTACCTGCTGAAAAGTCTGTCCCAACATGCAGACCCTTCCTACATCAAAAGGAGTTCCTAACCAAACCCAAAATAGTTTTAAATACGATATAGGAAAGGTCAGGCTTTTTTCCTTAAAGAGACCATAGTGTAACTGAGTTAAAAGTGTGACCAACTTCTTTAGAATTGTCTGATACTAAATATTTTGATAACGGTTTTGTAAATTACTCAAAATTCATGTAATAAAATATCATGCAGTTTGTGAAGAATATTTATATTAAATATTTACTTATGTAAATTTAAATATCCGTTTAATACAATATATCACCACATGGCACAGTTGAGATGAACATAGCTTATAAATTGTAGAAAAAGCTTGTAAAGAAAGTAATTTTAAAAGTGGTAGCAGCTTGGTTTAAAACATACAGCAGTATATTTTGTAAATGCTTCAGTAATCAGTAATAAGCAGAAAGCTTTCTAGAAGACTAAATTTATGGTGCAATAAAGTAGACAGAAAAACTGAATAATCTGGCAAAGAATTACAAATAATAGCCATTAATAGTATTTAAAACTGAGTATGGGTAGATCACATTTCAAAAAGACAAGCCTTCCTTCATTTTCTGGCAGGTGCTGGCATCTGTTGTCAGATGTAACATTCTCTAAATAGCTGAAGAGCCTTTCAGAGGGAACACTGCTGGGGTAGAGCTCTGAGAAAAGACAAAGCCAGGTTTACAAGATGTGGAAGTCTGATAGCATTATACATCTACCAGTCAGCTGGGTTTCCGGAGCATAATTGGCTCTGTGAGGTGTAGTGCAAGTTCAGTCTAGGAAGCACTTTTTAGTTATCGGGGTCTGAGAATTGATCATGGTCTTTTCTTAGAAGCTCCACACATTTAAAGTTTCAAAGCAGGCTTTATTTATTAGGTTGCTGGATGACTGGAGTTTCTTTCTTTTCTATGTTGCATTTTTTCCTAGTGTTTGATTTGGTGGTTCTTTTCTACTTTTCTTCAGCCAGTCTTAAGTGCAGAAGCCCTGGCATTACTGTGGTGAGTTTCAGAAGCTGAATTCAAGAGTGAGCATTCAAGCGACCATATTTTTTCCCTACTTTTCACTTCGGTAAACTGCTCAGAAGCAGAATATAAAGTTGTCTTTTTCATGGCCTAGCTCATCAGTTCCATATCCTGGCAGCTGGCACCATGACAAATATGCCAACATCTCCAGAACTAATCTCATGGACAAACTCTTCCAAGGGCTTAAATATGTAGATGGTAGTCTCTGACAGAAACCATTGTGCCTTAGTCAGTGAACTGATTTTCACTTTCAGTGTATACAAAAAAATGCATTCATTCTCCAGCAGTTATTGCCGCATGTAATAAGTGAATTTCCACATTGTTCTCTATCCTGGAAAGCTAGTTCACAGAGCCAGTGCACCTGGTAACCTGTGGTGTTTGGAAACAATAACGAAAGAAGTTTTTTAAACAGCCAACCAATTTCCAAATGACCAAAAGCATGCATGTCCCCAAGTCTTGTTTAAATGAGATGTTATCAATAGAAAGTTACAAGGTAATCTCAGTAGTCCACTTTTCAGTCAATAAAAACCATCACTATGTTTACAATGCTTTCTCAGAGAACCATGTAGACATGAATGCTAGCAATCTGCCATTTATTGAGCACATGCAGAAAAGTACTTTATATGGTAGTTTCCCTCTGCTGGCCTGTTGCCAAGGCCGGCTCCAGCATTTCTGCTGCCCCAAGCAAAAAAAAAAAAAGCTGTGATCAGCAGCGGCAACTGGAAAAAAAAAAAGCCGCAATCGGCGGCGGCAGTTCAGCAGCAGGTCCTTCGCTCCTAGAGGGAGTGAGGGACCTGCCGCCCCCGAATTGTCATAGGTGCTGCCCCTCTCCCTTGGCCGCCCCAAGCGCCTGCTTGTTAAGCTTGTGCCTGGAGCCGGCCCTGCCTGTTGCAATTAAAAAAAAAAAACAGGTTAGTTGCTACAGTAGCTGTGGTTATTTGAGTTTTGCCTCTCACACACATGCCGCTGTGTAACCTTCTGAAAAGTATGCCCTATGGGCCAAACAAGTGCCCTCTCACACCACCAAACATTCATGCTGTTCATTTTTAACCCATTCATGCTATTCATTTATAACCTTTTCTGGGATGCACATTCATTCATATCTCTCTATATCACTCACTTTCAGTCTGGCTAGATTGAATGGAAAATTTCTTACCAAATAATTTCCTTTCTGCTAGCAGGGTCTCCCAGAATTCCCTTATGTCTGGGCTGCTCCCTCTCCACTCTTCAGTTTCCAGAGGCAGTTCAAAGCTGCAGCACAGCGTGTACTGACCATGCCTCCTTCTATTACTTGTTGCCAGAGGAGTTAATCCAATGCCATGTAGAACTTGAAAAAGGATATTAACAACATCAAATGCTAACTCATTACATATGCACAGCAGGCAACCGTATGCAGTAACTGTCAAAATAAAAGCTGATCCCATGGCTAACAAGCCAGGATGGGTAGAATTGAGGAGATGCCTTCGGGAATAGGGTTGCCTGATACTTTATAGGCCTGCACAATGCAATGGAAAGCCTGGAAGTTCTGAGTGCTTGATACTTTGGGTGGAAGGAAACAATGTGTCTAATCTCATGGATTCTGTACACTAAGTGTAAATTGCTAGTGCTCTTCTGATGTCAAAGGTTGCCACAGCTTCTTGGTCAGATGCCTTGAACAGAATGAAGTCTCCTCAGAAGCCTGGATAGAATAGTTCATTTTGGGGAGACATGACTGCAGAGTTCTTAGCACCACCTTGTCATCATAGAATATCAGGGTTAAAAGGGACCACAGGAGGTCATCAAGTCTAACCCCCTGCTCAAAGCAGGACCAATCCCCAGACAGATTTTTGCCCCAAATCCCTAAATGGCCCCCTCAAGGATTGAACTCACAACCCTGGGTTTAGCAGGCCAATGCTCAAGTCACTAAGCTATCTCACACATGCAGTAAAGCGCCTGCATAGATAAGGCTGCCAGCTCTGACACCGGTGTAGCAGACATAATGGCAACCAGAAAACAGGTTTGGATAGAGAGATTCAATGCTGAAATTGAAGTCAAAAGTTGGAAATTGGTCTGCCAGCCAGTCTGGCCAATCTGACTGCTCTGAGGGGTCTGGTACTTGGGTATTCTCTACCAGAGAGCCCGAAGATCCTGAAACTCCAATGTTACTGATGAGTCCCAATGTCAAAGAAATGTCTACACAGCTATTTTTAGCATGCTAGTGCAAGTCTGTCAACCTGTGCTGGGATGCTCGCTCCCAGATGGAGTGTAGACATATCCTAGGAGACCCAGTAAATAGCTGAAGATGCTGAGCTATGGTTGGTCTCATGCACTCTTGCCATATGGATGTAAGATCATGGCTCTTCTGGAATCTTTTGAGTGATGGATAGAGTTTCTCCATTGAGGTGTCTATGTCCACTCCCAGGTGCTTTGTTGAGAGAATCAAGAAACTTTTCTTGATGTTTATTATGAAGTCATGCATCTGAAGGAGATTCAGTGTCTGAATCGTGGTGTGCACAGATCCGTAGTCTGGGTCGGAGCTCTAATCAGAATGCACTGAAATGGGTAAAGATGAGTACCCTGCAATCTGAATCTGGCTATGATCACCACCAGCATCTTTCTAAAGACGCTGAAGGCTTATAAGAGGTCAAATGGGAGCATTCAGTACTGGTAATGATCTGTGCTATAAACAAATCCCAGAATATTGTGATGGCCAAGGTGGCATATGGAGATGTATGTACCAGATCCATTGAGGTTAGAATATCCTCTTGCAATAGGGATGACACTGTGGAAGCTAGTGTCTCCATCTGGAACGTTTTCTTCTTCATCTACTTGTTCAGCCTCTTGTTGAGGTCAGGGACTCCTCTGGTGCACTTCTGAGCAATAAAGAAGATGGAGTGGAAATCTGATAATCTTTCTTCTAAGAAGCAATAGAAGGAACTCCCTAAGTCCAGGAGATGGCAGATCTCATTCTGGATCAGCTCACACTTGGCAGAGTTGCGGATATGGGAGACTTGCCCTTGAGGTGTCGGGTATCCTTCCTCTGATTTTTCTGTGAGGAGGATGGGCAAAAAGAACATCTCTGTCTGAAAGTGGGTTTGTACTCCCTTCTTAGAGCACTCAGCAGAGAAGGGAGAGTCTGCTTTAATTTTGCAGCATTTTCTGTCACTATTTTTTCTAGCTTTTCTCCAAAAAGGAGAGAGTCTGTGAACTTACAGCAGCACATAACTTGCTTGGAGTGAGCATCTACCTTCCAGGGGTGGAGCCATATATACCTCCTGGCTCCTGAGATGGATGCCCTAGACCTTGGCTGAGAATCTCATTGAGTATGTTGAGGTGTCAGCCATGAATGCTCTTGCCAGGGAAATTTTCTTAAGTATGGAGCTGGTATCTGGGTGGACTCTGACCTTCATGGCCCTAGAGTCCTCCAGCCATAACAATAAAATTCTTGCAAAGTACATGCTTATGAGGGGCACTCTGAGGAAGCTTCAAAATCCCTTCTGAATTCCACTTTCCTGTCAGATCTTTAAGTAAGAATTCCTCTTCTGAAGGAAAACCATGTCCTCCACCAGGGATGCTTACTGCTGCATCAACTTTTGGGACTTCATTAACAGCATTCTTTGGTTCTTGCAGTTTGTAGAATGTAAGGTCATGCTTGCTGATATATTTATCTGTCAGGTTTTTCCCATTCCTCCCTGATCACTTCCTCAGAGGAGGAGTTCAGGGGAATTGCTGTCTCGTGGGATGATTTTGAGGGAAAGTATTTACTTTGAGGCTTATCCTCAGGATCCTGCTCAGAGTAGATTTGGATTGTGGACACAACCTTTTTGCATGTGGGCTCAAACTTCTGAGGGCGAAAATTTTGTTGCATTTTTTCCAAGTCCTTGAAAGCTCTTCTTCCTCAGTAGAGGAGGAGAAGTCAGAGTCAGAGGACAATTGCTTCCTGGATTTATTGTACTATTTCTTCCCCCTTTTATACCTTTTGGGCTTTTTTGGCATTTTGGAGCACTTTGTGGGTGTTACTGCCCTGTTGTGATCAAGAGTGCAGTCTTTTGCAGCTTGCCTTGTACAGAGCCTAGAGCCCTCTAGAAACTTCTCCCTCTGAGTCCTCCCCTTCAGGGTCCCACTCCACCTGAGTGGGGGAGGACAGGGTCTCATGATCAAAGTTCCTTGACTCAAATTAGGAGGGAAGTGGGGCAGGCGATGAACTCTGCTTTTCTTCCAAAGGTTCTCAAGACTGATTTCAAGACTTGGGAGGAGGGACTGGTAGCCCCACAGGGGTCTGCAGCCTCATGTCACCCCAGGACTCATGTCACCATCCACTGGGTCATTTGGATGAATTCTCAGAAGAGCCTCTCCCTGTTCTGCTCTGTGTATCCTTGTCATGTTTTTCTGTGGAAGAGTCATGGGTGCTTTTGGGGGTTGGGAACCCAATATGCCTGTCTGACTCAAAACTCTGTGCCCTAGCTGAGGTCAGCTGGCTGGGAGCAGGCTGGGCATAATTTGCCCTCTGCTGAGCCTGGGAAAGTTCCCTTAAATATGAAGCACCTTTTGGACTTTGCCCAGAGCTTGCACATCTGTTCTGCCATGTCTTAAAAAGGACAGCAGAGATTAGAAGGAAGATGCTTTAGTGAAGGTCCATGAAGGTGGCCATGACACATCATGAACCGTGAACCAGGAAGCAAGGAGGAGACTTGGAACAAAGAAACAAACTCACTACTGCACCGAAATGGCTAAAAGATAATGAAAGCAAAAGAAAAAGATGGGAGCAAATGCACCACCACTTCACTACTGCCGGGGAGATATGGTGGCAAGCAGGAGGAGGAGGTGGCATGGTCAGCACACACAGTGCCATAGCTTTGAACAACCTCTGGAAACTGTAGAGTGGTCCGAGCAGCCCAGACATAACATAAATGTGGGAGATGCTGGGATGCAGAAATTCTAAATTCTTAGTGCTCCCTAGTCATCATTGCCCTGTTTTTTTTTTATTAGTAGGCAGATCCCAGTCTGCTTGGAATTTATAGGTTAAAAAACAAATGTAAAACTCCACCCAGAAACTAGTAGTGCAAATGGTGTTATATTGTCACAGGATACCGCACTTAAAGAGGCAGTCATGCACTACCTTAAGTTTCCAAATGAGTTTATGATATTGGTGAATACAAACCGAGGTGATAGCTAAACAGTTTGTAGGCTAATCTCAGGTTGACCAAAGTATGGGTAATGAGAGTGAGATCCATATACGAAATCATTGCAGTCATTTAGCCAACCACAAATTGGGGAAAAAATTAGTCCTGTTCAGACTAACAGACCTTCAGATATTGTGAAGACCTAACAAAACCCTTGTAACTGAAGGCAAGTGCACACCCATAATCAAGGAATTGATGTCTGGTGCTTCTCCCAGACTTCTAGCATCACTTCAGCTTCACCTGAACTGAGCCTCAACTACCTAGCTTTCCTTCACATCCCAGTGTCAAGCAGAAATCTTCGAAAGTGCTTCATTGCATTATCTGGGTTAGCAACAGACCCAGTACTTCCTCTCAGGTCTTCAGAAGCCAAAAAATATATGGAACCAAACCATACATTGTGAAATTAACTTCTCACAGCACTTTCAGAATTTCAGTGAACACCACATCCAAAAAGAAAAGTAATCAAGATTAGAGAAGTTAGTGAGGAAATTTAAGAGGACCTAACAAATTTAAGTATTTGGGCAAATACACATGGCAAATGCAATTCTTCATAGTCAAGAGCAAAGTAAATCACATTAGAGGGAACCAGTTAAATTACTCATGCACACTGATGGGCTCTAAATTAGTTAAAACTTTTCAAAAACAGAACAAGGTGTCAGTGAATAACTCACTCAAAGAACTGAAGCAGTCAAGAACAATATTAGGTTGTATTGAGAAAGGAATAAAACAAAGGCACTGTATGTCCTCATCTTGAATACTGCAACAGTTTGTATCTCCTCATCTTTAAAAGAGACAGCAAAATACAAAAAGCCACACAGAAGGGCCACACATATTATTAGAGTTCTGAAGTTCTTTAAACTGCCTTCATTATCAATAATGAAGTCATTAACTGATTTATTAAATTATTGCTCCCATTTTCAAGCAAGATCTTTCATCTGTTTGGAAGAGTGCCAGAATAGTTCCTGATCTAAAGGAAAAAGTAAAAGAACAGTATTGATAGACACACATTCTGGTTTGACAAAAAGTACTTGAAAAAGGTCATGTTCACAGATCTCAAATGCCCGCAGTAGTAGACTCTTCTGACTACAACATAGTCAAACTTGAGAGATTATTATTTTACCAATACAGCTCTTGACTTAACATCACCAATGACATCTCTAATTCAATAGATGAGGAACATAGTTGCAGGAGCAATTTTTATCAACCATAAATACTCCAACAACTGAGATACTGTAGGCTCATAGGTGACTCCATAAAGAGGTTTGCAGATTATTTGAGGAATTGTACACAACAGCTCTGATATAGGAGCTTTTCAAATGGAGGTACCTCAGGGATCTATTCTTAGGCCTCTGTTTTCATTTTTTCTTTAATATTTTATTACATTATTTTAAAATAATGTTACACAAAGAGACAGACATCACAAGTACCAAGAAATATATAATTATGAGATCAATAAACAATTCAGCAGTTCTTCGAAGACATTTAATGACCTTTCAAATAAAAAGACAACAATGTATATGTCTTTAAAAGTTAATATCATAAGCAAAATTCAACCATGATGGTAATATTGATTTAGCATTCTTAATTTTTTGTAATTACCTCCACAGATCACAGAGTAAAAGAATAGTAAACAGAACAAAAAGATATATTAAATAAAACAAAACAGGAAGAATGAACAGATGAGTGAATAAGTAAATAGAATGGTACTACTCCATCAAACCGCCACTAAGCAAGCACTAACGCTGCAAATTGATATGGTGCAGGGCCAGAAGCACAGATTGGTGGGATCACATCATCACATAGACCTGAGATGATCAGCAGTACATCCAGAACGTTCATAGGAATAAAGTTACATTTCTGAAGCTTTCTGAGCAGCTTGCCCCGACCCTCCAGCATAACAACCACATGCATGAGGACACCCTTGCCAGTCCAGAAGTGGGCTGCTATAGGTGTCTGGAAGCTGGCTGCCCTTGACTTCTATGGATCTGTTGCTAATCAATTTGGGGTTGAGAAGTTGCCTGTGGGTAAAGTGGTACTGGAGGTTTCTGAGGCAATTAGGGGTGCAGTTTACCCCAAGATGGGAGGCATAAAAGATATTCCTGAAGTAACTGCTAGCTTTGCGAGAATAGTTTCCAAACTGTGCCAGGACCCTTGATGGCACTCATGTGCCCATTGTTTGCCCTCTTCAAGGAACACATAGTACATAAACTGCAAAAGGTACTACTCCATACTTATGCTGGCCCTCGTAAACCACAGAGATCCATTTATGAATATCAATATGGACTGCACTGGGAAAATTCATGGTGCCAGGGTTTTTCACGGAGCAGATGTCTACATTCATGGACAGGCTGGGACACTACTCTGACCAAATTAAATTGTCATACATGGAGTTACTGTCCCCAGCATTCTTCTAGGGGATCCCATGTATTCCCTTTTGCCTTGGCTTGTGAAACTTGATTTCAGAGGCCCTGGCAAAAGACGGTTTAATTATGCTCTCAGCAGGTGTGGACTGGTTGTTAAATGTGCTTTTGATAGACTGAAATCTCATTTGAGATGTTTACTGACATGTTTGGATGCTGTGTCATCACTGCTGTTTGAATTACTGCAGCTTGCTGTGCTCTTCACAATCTGTGTGAAGCCAGAAGTGAGCCATTTTCCCCTGAATGGACCTATGACAGTGAGGGGCCACTGAATAGATACACTCAGTCAGAAAGTGCACCTACCGTAAATGGCGCTGGATGCACCTGGGCCACAGAAGTCAGAGATGCTTTGTGCCACCACATTATGGACTTGCATGTCCCAATGAAAGAGGGGAACTAATATCTTTATGAATGTACCTGTGGGAACTGGGGCTGGGGATCATTAATTTGGGAAGCAGGCTCAGTGCATTGGGGGGATGGGCTTGATTGCCAAGCAATATACTTATGAATGATATGGCCATTTATGAAATATGTGGTGGTTGGGGGGGATTCACAGTATGGATTCATATAAAGAAGTGATTGATGTGTGGACTGAGGTACCTAACTGTACAGAGGAATAGTGTTTGCATACTAATTCCTAATTGTCCCAGATCATTTGTTAACCTTTATTATTTTAAATACACTTATGATATGAGGTAGTGATAGCAATAAATTTTCTTGATGACATAAAAAGCTTTATTTATAAATAAGTATTAGAAAAAGTACAACATTCAACCATGGCCAGGCAGGCCATCTGTGATTAGCACACCAAAACACCAGTAACAACAGAACCTAACAGAAAAAACAAAACAAACATAAAAGTGCCTGAACAAGTGTAAACAGTGAAACCAAGTACAAGATGGAAGCCTCCTATCATTGCACATTCTTTGCCTCCCCTCCCCATTCTCCTTTCCCTTCTTTCTCCATTTGTTGTGCACTTGACATGATGGGAGAGGGGTAGAAGCATCCACAGAATAGGAGGTAAATATGGAGGACAGCATAGGGCAAAGTTGCTCTCCCCAGCCAGTCGTGGGGGCCGATTGAATGGGCTACCCAGCCATGGAGTTTTCCAAGCTGTTTCTGGACTGAATCTCAGAGTACAATGCAGGGGACTCAGGCCGTGTTTTGGGTGATGCAGCAGGAGTGGGTAATCCATTATTGATATCAGCCACTCAAACAGTTCTTTCTGCTGAGCTCTGTCCTTCTTCCTTAGCCGCCTTTCCTGTTCTAGGAACTGTGGAGCAACTGCCTGCTCCCACACTGAACCCTGTTCTCAGGCTGTGCAGCCAGTCTCAGCCTTACCTCTTGCCATGTCTTTTCTCTAGCCATAAGTCCTCCTGTTTTAGATACTGGACTGCTTGTTGGCCCTATCCAGAACTTCAACCATAAGTTCATCATGCAAAAGCTCCATCTTGGAATGGTCCATGAAGGTATATTTGGTCTAGGTTTGTATTGCAGTGTGCTGTGGAGATACTGTAGTCAGTAGAGGGTGAGGGATCTAGAATAGAAAAGTCACAGAGGGTTATTGTCTCAAATTGCTCAGGGCAGGAGCACAGAAAAAACCCTTGTGGGATTTCCAAGACATAAAATGTTACTTTTACAAGCTGAACTTTAGTATATTGTGAGAGGGATGCTTCAGACCATAGAAGCTACTTGGACATAGCCTGGTGAATTGCAATGAAAGAAGTGCAGAGACAAAGATAAGTTAAAAATTCAAAGCTGTTTTTTTATTTTCTAACACTTTCATTGTGGGAGGCTGTCAGTGGCCTTGCTACAAAAGCTTTTTCGATCATGTCAGGCCTTACACCTTTTGAAGGACATAACAGTTATTGTGGTGCCTGACTGGCAAAGGGAGATGTCATTCCAAGATGATGGTGGGAATCCTGCAGAGTGTACACCCAAAATATTCAAATGTACAGTGACTGAACAGCACTTCTAGGCGTGGAGTGGCCTGGTCAGCTACTGAGGTGGCCCTGGAAAATACGCCCTTCCCCAAAATGCAACTATCTACCTGGAGTTCCTGCTTCAGGAAAAGTTTGCATCTTTTATCACCCAGGATTGGGTCAGAATTCATGAGGGAATCAACAGGACGCTGTGCTAGGTTCTACACAGCTTAGCTGGTTATGATTGTATGCAAACACACAGAACTCCACAGTCATACCCTCCCCTTCAACCTGGCACATTTTCAAATACCGGTCGAATTTGGGACAAATTATTTTGTCACCTATGGACTGCATGGACAACTTTCCCTGAAATGGAGTAGATTTGTGAATGGAACCCATTTCCACCTCCCGCTTCCCCCCTGCACAAAGTTCACTGTTCCAGGCAACTCATTACACCACTGAATGGTTACAGATTGGCATGCTTGTTGCCCGTTCTTGGAACCAGCCAAGAAATAATCACAAAGGTTGAACTGAAGCAGTACTGAGGGTTGATTTATTGCTTGCTTCCCTTATTTGCACAATTATACTCTCACACACATCCCATTCATACTGGCGACAGGCTACAGATGCGGATGTTGCTTTTGTCCTAGGTTACTGAGACTGGCCAGGTTTCAGCTTCCCAGAGATCGAACCGCGACGTGATGAGAGTCCTCGATGTCCCTTCGGATCTATGGGAGGGCCCTACTGCTTCCAGTCGATCCTGATTTTTTGCTATTGTGGGTTACATCTCTCTCTGGCCGCTACTGCCATAGGTTTATATACAGTCCCATATACACCTTGATTACCCTTACATGGTAATATTTTGGTTCAAGATTTGCGATTGGTTTCTAAGGCCTGGTCTACACTATGAGTTTAGTTCGAATTTAGCAGCGTTAAATCGAATTAACCCTGCACCCGTCCACACAACGAAGCCATTTACTTTGACATAAAGAAGAACAGGAGTATTATTAGCTCTAATAAATTTGTTAGTCTCTAAGGTGCCACAAGTACTCCTGTTCTTCTTTTTGCGGATACAGACTAACACGGCTGCTACTCTGAAATTTGACATAAAGGGCTCTTAAAATCGATTTCTGAACTCCTCCCCAATGTTTCTGGGATGGATCGGAAATCCTCCAGGGACATCTCCATGAAGCTCTCCTGGAGGTACTCCAAAAGCCTTTCCAGAAGGTTTCTGGGCAGTGCAGCCTTATTCCGTCCTCCATGGTAGGACACTTGACCACACCATGCTAGTAGCAAGTAATCTGATATCATTGCATGACAAAGCCTGGCAGCGTATGGTCCCGGTGTTTGCTGGCATTCAAGCATCATCCGTTCTTTATCTCGCTGTGTTATCCTCAGGAGAGTGATATCGCTCATGGTAACCTGGTTGAAATATGGGAATTTAATTAAGGGGACAGAGGTGGCTGTTCCTACTGGGCTGTTTGCCTGTGGCTGAAAAGAAATCCTTCCCTGCAGTTAGCCAAGCGAGGGATGGAGGGGGATTGGTGCTGAGCTTTTCGCGTTTGGCTAGCAGGGATCTTCCCTGATACCAGTCACGTGGTGGGGGGAGGGATAAAGCGATCATGCCAGAGAATTGAATGGTGGGGCGGGTTAGTTTGGTTTCTGGAGGGATCTTCGCTGATACCAGCCATGCAGTGGAGGGAGGGATAAAGCAATCATCCCAGAAAATTGGATGGGGGGAGGTTAGTTTGGTTCCTGATGCTGCACGTTAACAGGAAAACCGCAGCACTCAACCAACGGGCTTTGCTTGGTTTGTGGGAAAGGAAGGCGCTGGTTTTCTGAAGGCTGCAGAAGCCGAAAGACAATGGCTTACCGTGGCCGCATGCAAGCCGAATTCTGTTGCCCGGATCTGCGTCTGTGATCTCTAACACCAAATCCACAGGCACTCAATATTAAGATGCAAAATGCGACCTTGTACTGAAATCACATATGCTATGTAATGTGAATAGTGTTGTTCACTGTGAAAGAGTATAAGCATTATTCTGTAAAATGTATCTTTTTAAATACTTCTCTCCCTTTTTTTCCCTCCCTCCCGCAGCTGCAAATTTTTCAAGACTCCCTCCTCCGTCCCAAAGGCTATCTCAGATAAGGCGGCAGAAAAAAAGGACGTGAGATGAAATGTTCTCTGAAATCATGGAATCGACCCATAATGAAAGAGCTCATCTGAATGAGTGGAAGGACGCAGTATCACAGTACAGGAAAGATGCCAGTGAACGTGAGGCCATGAGGGATGCTCGAGATGAGAGGTGGCGGCAGGAAGATCAGAGGAGGCAGGATGCAATGCTGGGGCTGCTGCGTGAGCAAATGGACATGTTCCGTCTGGTGGAGCTTCAGGAATGGCAGCAGGATCACAGAGTGCCACTGCAGCCCTTGTATAACTGCCCTCCCCCCTCACCATGTTCCATAGACTCTTCACCCAGACATGTAAGAACGCGGGGGGGGGGGTGAAAGGCTCCATGCACCCTCTCACTCCTCCCCAGTGGACAGCCCAACCAAAAGGCTGTCATTATATTGAACTTTTTTAGTGGCCTTTTCCTTCCCTCCTATCCTGCTCCCAAACCCCACCCGGGCTACCTTGTCAGTTCTCTTCCTTTTTATAATCAATTAATAAAGAATACATGATTTTTAAATGATAGTGACTTTATTTCCTTTGCAAGCAAGCTGTGATCAAAGGGGGAGGATGGGTTGCTTACAGAGAAGGAGTCAATCAAGGGAGCGGGTTTTCACCAAGGAAAAACAAACAGAACTTTCACACGGTAGCCTGGCCAGTCATGAAACTGGTTTTCAAAGCTTCTCTGATGCGCAGTGCTTCCTGGTGTACTCTTCTAATCGCCCTGGTGTCTGGCTGCACGTAATCAGTGGACAGGCGATTTGCCTCAGTCTCCCACCCCTCCATAGAGGTCTCCCCCTTACTCTCACACAGATTGTGAAGCACACAGCAAGCAGCAAT
This sequence comes from Trachemys scripta elegans, assembly GCF_013100865.1. Classification (NCBI taxonomy): domain Eukaryota; kingdom Metazoa; phylum Chordata; order Testudines; family Emydidae; genus Trachemys; species Trachemys scripta. Next base: position 230,606,633 of record NC_048299.1, on the reverse strand, counting down.
AACAATGGGAATATTGGTTTGGCTGAGGTCTGAGCGAGTCAGTAACGTGCGCCAACGACCCTTTAGACGTCCAAATTCACATTCTACCACCATTCTGCACTTGCTCAGCCTGTAGTTGAACAGCTCCCGACTACTGCCAGGCTGCCTGTGTATGGCTTCATGAGCCATAGCATTAAGGGTTAGGCTGGGTCCCCAAGGATAACTATTGACATTTCAACATCCCCAATGGTTATTTTCTGGTCTGGGAAGTAAATCCCTTGCTGCAACCATTTAAACAGAGTAGTGTTCCTGAAGACGCGAGCGTCATGAAACCTTCCTGGCCATCCCACATTGATGTTGGTGAAACGTCCCTTGTGATCCACCAGTGCTTGCAGCATCATTGAAAAGTACCCCTTTCGGTTTATGTACTGGCTGCCCTGGTGCTCCGGTGCCAAGATAGGGATATGGGTTCCATCTATCGCCTCACCACAGTTAGGGAATCCCATTGCAGCAAAGCCAACCACTATGTCCTGCACATTTCCCAGAGTCACTACCTTTGGTAGCAACAGCTCAGTGATTGCTCTGACTACTTGCATCACAGCAGCCCCCACAGTAGATTTGCCCACTCCAAATTGATTCCTGACTGACTGGTAGCTGTCTGGCATTGCAAGCTTCCACAGGGCTATCACCACTCGCTTCTCAACTGTGAGGGCTGCTCTCATCTTGGTATTCTTGCGCTTCGGCAGGGGAAAGCAAGTCACAAAGTTCCATGAAAGTGCCCTTACACAAGCGAAAGTTTCGCAGCCACTGGGGAATCGTCCCACACTATGCGGTCCCACCAGTCTGTGCTTGTTTCCCGGGCCCAGAATCGGCATTCCACGGCTATAACCTGCTTCATTAACAGCATGATGTCCAAAGGGCTTGGGCCAACGGTTTGAGAGAATTCTGTGTCCATGTCCTCATCACTCTCGTCACCACGCTGCAGTCGCAGCCTCCTCCTCGCTTGGTTTTCCAGGTTCTGGTTCAGCATAAACTGCATGAAAATGCGCGAGGTGTTTACAATGTTCATGACTGCTGTCTTGAGCTGAGCGGGCTCCATGCTATGGTATGGCGTCTGCACAGTTCACCCAGGAAAAAAGGCACAAAACGGTTGTCTGCCATTGCTTTCATGGAGGGAAGGCTGAGGCTGTACCCAGAACCACTAGCAACAATGTTTTTTGCCCCATCAGGCATTGGGATCTCAACCCAGAATTCCAATGGGCGGGGGAGACTGCAGGAACTATGGGATAGCTATGGGATAGCTACCCATAGTGCAACGCTCCAGAAGTCGATGCTAGCCTCGGTACATGGACGCACACCGCCTAATTAATGTGCTTAGTGTGGCCGCATGCACTCTACTTTATACAATCGGTTGCCCAAAATCAAATTCTGTAAATTTGGAGTAATCCCGTAGTGTAGACATACCCTTACGCTCACACTATCTCACTCACTCCTTACATATTGATTACATATTCATAAGCATGAATACAATTGGTAATATAGCTTTAAGCAAGCCCTTCACATCAGCAAGAACTTCCGCGGCTGTTTGTGGTTCAGACAGGAAACTCTGCAAACTGCACTTCAAAAGCAAGCTGAAGCTGGCATAACAGGAAGTCTACACAGACACAGACAGACTGCACTCGAAAAAGCAGATGTTGGGGGGCAATGGGCTGCCCCTCCTCCCCATGGAGCAGTAGCTGCTCCTGCCTGGCAGAGGCCAAGCCATGGACAGGGCTGCATCCGGCTGCAATGCTTACAAGTATGGCAATGTAAGGTTATTACTTTTAAGAAACAGGAATGACCTACCAAAAATCTGTGCCTTTACACACACACACACACACACACACACACACACACACACACACACACACACACACAAAATCACTTTCAAGGCATTTTTACTGTTTGCATTTCCTGGTCGTCACTTTGAATCCCACATGGTAGATTCCTGCCACTAGGATACAATCTGCCATTAATGGATACACACTGCTAGCCAGGGCTTCTAATAAGTTTTACATTGGTTCATAGAATGGAAATCTCTCCCATTCCTATATTAGTAAACATTATAATACAGCCAGAATCTTACCAGGCTCCAGGGTGGCTTCTGTCCTATCTGCTGCAGGTTCCATGGTGGGCCATTCCTCATCAGGTATCAAACAGCTCCTCCAAGTATGGCCCAGAATGTGCTGCTGATGCTCCTGTGGGAAAGATTTCAGCAACAGAATCACTTTGCTGACCTCACTGTGCACCTGCTGCTGGCTCCCATCACCCCAAGGTTGGATTCTGGGGCTAGCAGGATGCCATCCTGGCTTGACACATCATCATACACCACCATTGTCTTCATGCTCAGTGCAGTACTGGGGCACAATATCAGAGCGTTGCCTGAGCTACAGTTCTGGTCTCTGATTTTCCTGTACTCAGTTGTGAGATGCTTAATCCGCTCCTTGCACTGGTCACCGGACCAGTATATTTGCTACGCTGATAGATTCTTCACTATTTGTTGGTATGCGTGGTCATTCCTGGTACTGTTAATGATATCCACTGTTTTGCTGGTGTTGCACCAGAGGTTTACCAAAATTTGGCTGTGCTGCTGTGACCCATGAAGCAACACTCTTTGCAAAATGCTTATTCTGTTCAGTCTTCATTGCAAACTCAGTGTGTTTCCAGGATGGTGGTCAGAAAGACAATGGAAGGCTCAATGCTGACTCACTGAGCTGCTGCAGTACACCAAGGTGGGTTGCTTCCCTTTTCACTGGCGTTGATTGGAGATTCTTGGAATAGAGAAGACAAAGGAAGTTGATCCTGTGCAATTGTGGGATACTTTTGGTGGACTCTCAGGACCACAGTCGGGGGAGGGGGTACTGTGTCTACACTACAAAGCAATAGGGCTCAAACCCTGGGTCACAACTTGACTCAGACTTGGCCCCTCCATACCTGCTGGATCCTAGGATCCTAAGTCCAAGTCCAAGCCCAAGTCCAAGAGATTTGTGTGTAGGAAGGGGGTTCAAGCTTGAATCTGAGCCCAGCTTACATTGTAGACGTAATGAACTCTGCAATACCCGAAATTGACTTCGACATATAACCATAGTGGATATTTAAATACCACTCCTGGAGTACAGTAGAGGTTGGATTCATTTTCAAAAACAAATTCTGTAGATCTGTACTTTTAAAACATATTAGAACCGTCCTTTTAAAATCTGCAATCAATTAATTAATGAAGTTGGTAACATTAATTACATAAATATGCTGATGAAGTTATATTCATGTTTATAAAAACAAACTGCAGTCACGCCCCCTCATTTCATCTAGTCTATTGCTTTAGATGCCTGAATCTGAAACTGATGCATGTTTTTGGGTTTCTGCCCCAAACAGTTTGGAAAAAATCCAACATTCCCTTAATGCAGGCCCCAACATTTTCTCTTAGAAATTGTATCTATTATCTTAAAAAGCTTTATCAATGTATTAATAAAACCTGACTTGTTCCTGTTCAGTATTATTTTAATGTATTGTCTTGCATGTGTGCCAGTATGCTGCTAAAATATATGATTGTAAGATTACATAACTGCTGACCTGTGCTCTATTGAAGCCATTCTTCTGGTTGTGCCAACCCCCATTGGGGAGGGCTTTGTGGGAAAGATAAGATGCCTGATCTTTTCAAGGGAACTCCTGCAGGTTTGGAGTGGGGAAGGGTGGAAAGTATGTCCCTCCCATATTCCCTACATCAGTGGTTCTCAAACTGTGGGTCAGGACCCCCAAATGGGGTTGCCAGGGCCAGGATTAGACTCGCTGGGGCCTGGGGTTGAAGCTGAAGCCCTGCCGTCCCAGCCTGAAACTGAAGCCTGAGGGTTTTAACCCCGGGGCGGCAGGGCTCAGGATCTGGCCCTTCCTACCTGTCTGGGGAGGTGGGACACTGGCTCTGGCTCCGCACCCTTCTCTCCACCCTTCTGCCCAAGTCATGTAGCATTTTTTGCTGTCAGAAAGGGGTCATGGTTCAATGAAGTTTGAGAACCACTTCCCTATATCTTTCCTTGGCTCATTCAGTCTCCTCCCATATTTGTGTGTGCACCCCAAACCCTTAAAGCACTTTCTGTGGTGCCTGAGAAGTACTGTGGGTTCCCACTGCACAGATCTGGACAGTCTCTTTGTTTTACAGCAGAGTATATCATTAGCTTTTTTTGAAACAGTGTCACATTGTTAACTTAATGTATTCTCTACACTGACTGGCTTTGCTGGGAGTTGCAGGCCCTAATAGGACACTTGGATAAGTATAAATTGATAAGGCAGACACCAACACAGCTTTGTGCCTCTTTAACCTGTATCATTTATTCGAATGAGTTAATACAATTGGGGCTAGAAGAGGACCCAATGGATATAATTTTCTTATATTTTCTAAGGGCTATTGACTAGTATCTATTAAGGAAAATAAATAACCATAGCAAAAGAGATACAGACTTGTTGTGGATTAAAAACTAGTTAAGCAACAAGAAGCTCCCAAATGACTGCTCCCAAGAATGAAGAGAAGTTCCCTGTAGAATATTGCAGGGATCTGTATCAGAATCACTATTTGTTTTATTGATTTTTTTTTTTAGAAGGAAGTGGACAATAAATGGTGAAATCTTCCAGTGATACAAAAATAGTCTAGTTAAAAAATATAAAAAGAACTATGGGAAAATTCAGAAGGATTGAATTTCATAATGTATTGACCATTGCATACATGCATGTCAGGCAGGTGTACTCTGAGTAATTAGAGCCATTATTAGTGGATCACAGATATATGGAGATTACTGACGTGTAACTGGAGGTTCTTTGAAATATGTGGTATTCCACACATGGGTACATGTGTATACTATGCACCCGATATCAAAGATTTCTAGCAAGTAGTTTGCATTGGTCTATGCCTGCATAGATATTTTCCCTCGTGCTTTGAAACAAGGATATAAGGGACAGTGGGGACCAATACTTCTCCAGTTCCTCTCTCACTGCAAATCAGAAGAATCTGAAGCAGAGGAGAAGGAGGGTGGGTAGTGTAATACAGATGGGCACTGAAGAACCTCCATTCACTGAAGAACCTCAATTTCTTCTTTGAGGGTGGGTCCTTAGGTGGTATTCAACACATGCATGATTTATAAGCAGTATTTAAACAGGTGTGTGTGTGGGGGGGTGGCCTGTAATTCCTGTAATATTGCAGTCCCAATAGCCATATATGCAAATGAGTAATGTTTTTTGAACATGTGTATGGAGCGCGGTGTAGCCTCTCTATAGATACCCAGTATAGCTAGTTTTGAAGAGATGTCATTGAGATAGCTTGTGCTGTAGTGGAATGGGTTTTCACCCTAGCCAGGGGAGGAATATGCGCCAATTGGTAACTCAGAAAAATGCAGCTGTAGATACTCTTAGAGTGTCTTTGAGCAGATAATGCATGTCATCACGACCAATCCATTATAGAGGCAAATAATCAGGGTTATTTTCTAATCAAGTTCATCCTTTGTAGGTAGAATGCCAGAGTTTATCTAACATCCTCTCCTCATTGGAAGCATGAGGTTTTAGTAAGAAGACCTGTAAGTGGATAGGTTGCTTTTTTGTGAAACTCAAAAATTACTTTTGGGATGAATTTCAGGCGAAGGCAAAGGGAAACCTTCTTCTTATGTATAATAGGATAATGCGGGTCCTCATGAGTGCTCCCAGTTCAATCACCCTTCTAGGTGATGTAATGGCAGCTAAAAAAGTGACTTTCATGTGAAGATGGGTCATAGAACATGTGGTCAGTGGTTCAAATAGTGGTCTGGTAAGTATTGATAGTATCACGATGAGGTCTCTTTGTAGTGCAGGTGTCACCGTCAGTGGGAAGGTCCTAAATAGACCCTTTGAGAATCTAATCATTGTTGGTGAGTAAAAATGGAGTGTCCTTCTACCAGAGGATGGAAGGCACTGATTACTGCTAGACAGACCCGCACGGAACTAATGGAAATCCCTGAAGTTTTCAGTAACAGGAGATAGTCTAACATAGCAGGAATTACCACAAATTCTGGAGATGACCAGTTATGTTGCAGATAGTGAAACTAGTGCCTGCATTAAGCCAGATAACATTTTCTGATGGAGGCTTTCCTACTTCGATTTAGAATAGGCTGAACAGCCTTTAATTATGAATGTTCTAGATCAGTTGTCTTTCCAAAAACCAGGCCATGAGGTGAAGGGTGTCTGAGTTGGGTTGTCTAGTCTTGATATTACCTGAGTTAATAGATCTGGGAAGAGTCAGATGCATTCATAGAAGATGTTGGTAGGCATCAATACATAGACTTATGAATTAGAGTTGATGTCAATAATGGCAGATTCTTTATCCTTTGCACCTTGTCCTCATGATGGAAGGATTTAAGTGAGCCATAGTCCTTGTGTCCTGAATATGAGGACTCACCCAACGTGGATGCAGTTGGGGAGGGATGCCTTCTTTTGGAAACAGACCTGGATTGACATCTGTCCTTATGTGTCTCAGAGTGCCCCTTACTCTCATGAAAAGACCTGAATGACAATTCCTTGGGCTTAGCAGCTCTGGCTTGCACTCCTGAGCTTCTTCCAGGGGCATTGCTCCTCAGTTAAGGCTGATATACAGAGAGGTCTCTCTGGCCCCGATCAGACTCATAACCTTCTCCATACGATATTTTCTCAGCCGGCGCTCTCACGATTTAAGGGTTTGAGGGGGAAATGAGCAACAAATACTCCCAGACAATAGAGGCAGCTTTGGTGCTTGTCACTGTGGAGAGGATGCAGGATATATAAATATTATACCATGGCCTCTGGGCATAGTATCTATCTCTGGGCATAGTATATGTCCACAAGGTGTCACTCCCTGAGGTGGTCAAAAACTAAAGGCTTGTCTCCACTTACCAGGGGGATCGACGCGCAGCGATTGATCCACCAGGCCAATCGCTCTCCCATCAACTCCAGTAGTGCACTGGAACGAAAAACATAAGGTAAGTTGACAGGAGAGTTTCTCCTATTGACCCAGCATGGTGTAGATACCGCAGTAAGTCGACCCAAGGTATGGTTATTCACGTAGCTAAGGTTATTCACGTAGCTGGAGTTGAGTAACTTAGGTCGACTTAGCCTTAGTGTAGACCTGCCCTAAGTTATATGCTATACTATACTAAGATTAAAAACTCTAACTATACTAAAATACTAAAAACTATTTACAAGTCTGAAGAAGAAGGAAGCACAGAGAAAATCTCTGGACACAGAGGGTTCTGACTCAGGCCATGCAGCGGTAAGAAGGAACTGCCCTTTATACCTTTGGTTCAGAGCACAAGGAGAATAATTGTGAGGACACGGACCAACAGACACTATTTGATATAAATCTCTGATCTCAGGTGCATGGTGGGCATGTGTACCCACATGTGGAATATGCATAGGGACCAGTATTCAAAGATGAAGTATCGGTTTTATTTTTAAACACAAAGAATCTAGTTTTGGGAGAAATGGGAGAGGCAAAATCTCAATCAAAAGGGAAAACAAGAATAAGGAAAGCAGAGGACTCCTTTCCTAGCATAAGAAAGTGCACCAAGATTATGGACCAAATGCACAAGTCTGTTTCAACTGCTTTGCATCTTGAGACTACTTTGCATCACTGGGAAAGTGTGAAGCAGCCACAGCATGCTGAAGAGTTTGACTCTTTGTCTGTTTGAAAAATTACTTTTGAAATCGTCCCTTTCTGAGCATGTATTTGGATTATAATGTGTAGCATGAATAAGTCTAAAAGGAATCATGTGAGGAATGGATCATAAGAAGTTTTGGACTAGCTGGATGGAGTTGAGAGATTGACACTAGTAAAGATACTAGGGTAGTATTAATGATGCCTTGAAATGGTTGCTGTTTTTGCTTAATAGTAGTATTACTCTGAGAAGTTTATTTCAAATACTCAATAAACATGGGAGGTGGAAGCAGAAGATAATTGTTGGTGGCCTTTTCTATACTTAGAACACACTCAAATTCAGCTTAAAAAAAGTTTAGTGAAAGTGAAGCACTAAATTTTACAGGATATTAAATGAAATGCCATTTTAGACTACTTGCTGGAAAATAGTATTTTTCCATTTTCTTACTTAAAAGGTAGTACATTTCTTAAATACTACAGATACTACAGTGTGGTAGTTGGTGACTGCTAGGGGTATGACAAATCCTGATGCCACATATCAAGAGTTACTATTATGTCAAGAATCCTCCCAAAACTGCAACAGTGCTCATATAATATCTTCCAATTTTTGTGGGCAAGGCGTTAACACAGACAAGATTTTCCAAAAAAAATTCTCCAAATATGTGAAATTTCTATAGGGTGTTCTATTCCTTATATGGGCTTATTCATCCATTCAAGTACTAGATGTCATTTTGAGACAAAACTAGGGTTATTCAATTAGCTTGTTAAAGTGATCAGTATTCCTGTTTCTGGACAAACTTGCATGGAAACTTACAATAAGCCATGAGCTGCACTAAAGTAACTGGTTATGTTTTATCTGAGACAAGGTGGGTGAAGTAATATCTTTTACTGGGCCAACTTCTGTTGGTGAAAGAGGCAAGCTTTAAAGCTAACAGAGCTCTTGTTTAAGTCTGGGAAAGGTAATCAGAGGCCTTGTCTACACTATCAGGGTAGGTCGACCTAAGTTACACTACTCCAGCTACATAACTTAGGTTGATTTACTGCGGTGTCTACACCACACTGTGTCGACGGGAGAGCACTCTGTGGTTGATCCGCTAAATCGACCCCCACTGCATCGATTGCAGCAGAATCGATCCCCAGTAAGTGTAGACATGGCCAGAGCGTCAGCTAAATACAAGATCCAACTGATAGGATAGCATAAATAGTTAGCACACATTCTAAGGGACCATTCAAGGTGAAGTGGCCCATTATTTAGTTATTTAGTTGTGCCACTCTGAGTACTCTTCCCGACCATAGGAAGAGTTCTAAGTTGCTTGAAAGCTTGTCTCTCTCACTAACAGAAGTTGGTCCAATAAAAGATATTACCTCACCCACCTTGTCTCTCTAATATCCTGGGCCCGATAAGGCTACAACAACACTGTATATTATACCTGACAAATATGCACTACAGATGCCTTTTAAATTTACTTTTGAAGACAGTGGCAAATATTTAAATTATTCAAATAATCAAAAGAATACTCAGTCTAATTTTAAACGGTTATGCATATTCGGAATTACAGCCACATAAATATCTATGAAACTGATGTGTGACGTTTATACTTCTATTTTATACCATTTTTTCATTTGTTTGCAGACTTAAGACAACAGTACATCAGTTTGCATTGTAAAAGATAACTTCAGAAGCATAAATGATAGAAAATTCACTTTAAAAAAATGAAAGCTTCAATTCTGGAGATGAGCAAAATCTGTGAGAAGCTCCTAAAACCTAAGAATATATAGATTTTTCTTATCTACAGATTTCTATTATACTTTGTCATTTGTTATTAACAACATTGAAAATTTGGGTCCGTTTTAAGATAATTTATTTGTTTTTTGACCATTTATGTTAATTTTAAAGCACATAAAAGTCATGATGAAAAAAAATGGTAGCACACATATAAAGAACTATTGCACAGCTCCAGATAAAAGGTATAAGAGTAAGTTGAGAAGCGTGTTCTTATGAATGCTTTAATTGTTTGGGGCCATAGGAAATGAAATCAGATTTTTAAAAAAGGCCCAATTTTACTCACTTTTGTTCTTTGATCCACTGATTAACATTTGCAACCACTAACTCACTTTCCTGATGGAGGCGACTGTTGTCAGTTCGTGCTGCTTCCAGAGCCTGGTGCAAAGTTTCCAGCTGTGGATGCAGACAGATCAAAGCTTATGATGGACTCCCTAGAACACACTCTATCTGGAATACTAATAATAGTCTGTACTAGTTGTAAAGAATCAAGTCATTTTTCTCCACTCCTTCAAATAATCAGGGTTTCCTTGTACATGCTATTAATTGATTCAATATGCTGGAAGGAATGTCTGAACTTTTCCCACGCCTTACATTTACCCGTTTATTATAACATACATTAGTCTACCTCCAGAGGTTGTTTTAATTGAAATCAGGTTTATTTTATAAGAATGGAAAGTTTACAGCTTGTTATGTTTCAGTTTAAATACTGTATTCTTTTTACTTTTTATATATTTTATTACGTATTTCTTTATAGCTAGTTCATAGCATTTAGATAACAAAGAATGTCAAAGCAGAGAAGTATTTTAGCACAGTTCAGCAGAACATAAAATCTAGAATACTAGGGGACTGGATGGCTCAGCGATTGGAAACAGGATGTCAAGCCATTTCCCTTTATATCATCAGTTTGAATTAAACTCAGGTCAGTAGTGACCAAAAGTCATGACCATCTGCTAGATATTTGAAGCCACTGAAAAGGATTTGGTAACCTCAGTTCAGTTCCTAATGGCTATGTATTCAGATCACAGAAACACCACTACTGGTATCCTTGTTGGCAGACTCTTGAAAGGGCCAGCTATCAAATTTGTCTACTGTCTCTCTCACTCCTAGAGGTAGAGAATTTAGGGTCTGATCCAACTGCTATTGAAGTTAATGGCTAAACTCCCAATGATTTCAATGGTGCAGAATTGAACCTTTAGTCCTGAAGACAAAAATCATCTTAAAAAAATCTAGTTTAGAAATAAAATTCTTCGTTAAGAAACATATTGTACATCAGATCACTATATTAAAGCTTATATGAAGAATAAGTGATAGAAAGTATTGGTCCTTACAATCTAGTTGGCTGTAATAGAATTAGTCATTCATATTAGCCATATAACGAAATGGTTTCGATACCAAACCATCTGCAGATCTTTAAGAACAATAAACTTACTCATATTTTTCAAATGACAGTACACACTTAAAGCCACGGCTTTCTTCAAGTGGGAATATAGTTTTATCATTTTTAAAACCAACACAAATTTCCTCCAAAATTAGGATGGCTTTGTGAACATTGTTCAAAATACTAGTATGACACCAGTGATGTTTAAAAGTATTGAGTGCAATAAATCTCTAAATATGCATAAAAGCCTCTTACAGTATTAGTGTGGGTAATATATAATGGAAGAAACAATATATATCTAATTAAAATCAAATCAAAATAATATCCTCTTACTCTTCTGAGAGCTGTTATGCATATTAATGCTATATAATAGATTACACTAATGCTGCAGAAGCCATTTACTTATTTATTTAAAGATCTTTAAAACATTATCATGTATTATTAAACCACACAATTTATTTCTAGTTGCTTTCATAATTATGAGAAATTTAAAAAGAGGGCTTAGTATCTGACAAGTTATGATTACCTGAGGTACTGACAAAGGAGATAATATATGTCAAACTGATGTTGACACAAATACAGTGATTTGCTAGGTTGGAAAATGGTTACAAATACAAGTTTTTAAAATGTACAAGGGAAACTAGTTTAATGTAGAATATACTTACCTCTCTACTTGCTGTGTCAAACATTATTGTAAATATATTTAGTTCACTTTGGAGGTGTTCTGCCTAAAAAGAGAGAGAAAACCAACTGATATGGAAAACAAAATAATTCTCCATGGGAGTAGACTTAGGGGTTGCATGATTTTAAACATTTGTTCTTAGACTTTTGAAATGCAATCATTGGCAATGCTCTCGTGTTTTCTTTGCTAAAAAATTGTGAGTAAATTTGGAGCTCAAAAATGAAGGATTTATAATAGAGATTTGAGTAAACCATACCACAAGACATGAGTACGAGCTTCTCTTTGTCATTGTACCTCAATCCTAATCTGTTGGGTTATTAGAGCAGAGATTACAAATTCCGTGGTATTGTGTAGTAACTTTGGACCAAACTGTACCATGTAGGGATGTAATTGAGAGTTAACACCTTTCCCTACCCCTTGGCATGTGACCTCCCTGGATTGTCACTCGGGGTGTGCAGCAGAGATCAAGCTCCTCAAGGCCACCTCTCCCAACTGTGAGCAAGTGAGTGGATAGGGGGAGGTAGAATAAGTGGAGTCCCGATTGCACCGCCCCTAACTTGCCAGTGGAGTTGAGCTGATGTAGGAGGAGCTCAGCAATCTATACAGACAAAATGCACATTACTTCCCCCTGGAACAAGGTGGAACAGAGAAGGAACTGTTATATTTACTCCTCTGGACTGCTCCTGGACCAGTTCAGCTACACACAGCCTATTTCAAAGATATATAATACTAAAAAAGAACACAGAGTCTATTCCCTTGTGATGTACATAAACTGAGGAGTAAGATTAAAACATCAAATTCATTTTCACTTATGTCCTCAGAGAGAATTTGAACTTAGTTCTGAATAAAAGAGACATTAGTTAATTAGTCCACTGCACATAGGTCCTCTCTCCTTCCATGGTATTCAAGTTTGATTAGAAAAAAGAAGGCTGAATCTTAGTTGACAACTGTTCATGCAGAATCTAAGGCTCCCATTCTGCCACATGTGGTGCTTCACATTTCAAATATTTTGGCAGTGATTTCAAATACTCTAGCCATTTCATTGCAGGGACTGACGCCTGGGTTCCCACGACTACTGAACTGTTCAATACTATACATTTAGACTCCTGTCAGATTTTAAGGTTTTTGCTTTCCTGAAGGATAGGCTACTTGTGGCTGAAGAGCAGATATGGCATTTAATGATTATACAGGTTTGTGGACCAATGTAGTAAACTCTCATCACCACTCAGTTCTTGACTCACAATAGTTGCCATGATTGAAAGTTGACTTATTCAATCAAAGTAACAGAATAGAAAGCTAGGGCATTAACAAAGGCCTTCCCATCTAGAGACTGACAGACTAGTCCAAAGACAACATATCTGGCCAAATTCAGTGGTATCCATGGTGGGATAAGTTGCATAATCAATCTAAGTACATTGGAAGATGTGTATAGCTGGTAATGCAGCATAACTTCCACAAAGATGGTATTCAATGGATGTGCCAAAAGAACGCAAACTTGCCTGATGAGATGGCAGAAAGTGTGAGTACTAGGAAAACCAACTAATTGGAGGGGGATGGTACTGTTTTGCATACCTACTGAATGTCACATTGGTGCAAGATACACTGCTTTATCGGTCACCTAACTGCAACTTACATTTTTACATGTCTTCCAGAATTCACCATTGAGTTTTGATGCAGCTTTGATATGAGTTGCCATTATTTCCAGTAGGCTTGATTTTGTATTATTCCAAAGTTTTGAACTCTATGGCATTTCGGCACCTCCCAGAATCATGGCTTTTGGAAATAAACTTCCCCTTATGGTTGTTGAGGCTTCTATATCTATAATGTGTCTGCCCAATGTGGAAAAGATGAGCAGCAAAATTAAAAGTTATTTTTTAACTTGTTTTCTTATTGAAGATTGATGGACTATCCTCCACAATTTAATTACAGAAATTATGTTGTCTTCTGCTGTGACTCTGTGCCTACTTGGGATGAATTACAACTAGAAGTATTCAAACTGAATAGTGCAGGTTAATTCCTGTGTTATACTCCATTAGGGTAGAAACTAAGTCTTTCCTGGATAGTTCTTAAATTCCAGGGGGCATTAACATTAGTACTGGTGATAGTTACTACATTGCAACAGGGTGGCTGGGCCCTCTTCTGTTGATCTACTCTGTCAGTGGGTGTTAGAATCCTGATGTTCTGCAGATTTATGATGGCAGAGGTAGTTTGTTAACTTTAGCTGGGATGTAAGAAATGTAGGTACAACTAAGGAGGTTGGACAGGGTGGGAAATCCTAATGACAGCCACACTGAGAGAGGAAGCTTAGGCTGAAATGTTGTATTACTGTTTTGAGTTACCAATAAAGTCAAACCCTAGAAAAAGGGTGAGTGTGGACATTAACTTATGGTGCTCTAATTCCCCTAAAAATTTTGACTCCAAACATGTAACCATACACCATTCAAAAATCCTGTTTGATCTCTGATCTTTCTTCTTAAACCTTTCCTTTGAAAAAAATAGTTGTAGAAAAAGTGATAGTGACACAACTGCAGAAGTAGCTTACTAAATAAGATAATTATAGAAACAGCAGATGGAAAAACCTGTATTGGGTCATTTTGTTCAACTCCTCTCCTTTCAATGTAGGATTTTTCCTTAAAGTATATTTTTTTATATTTAGTCACAATAATGAAGTAGCACTTGTGTCTCTAACAAGTTATCTATTTATGACTGAGGATTGATTATAGAAGAGCAGGATTCTTCAGTACAGAAGAGTTGCAGTTCAATGGAGAAGGAGTACCTGGACAGATGTGCTGAGGTTGAGAGTTCAAGCCTCATGTGGAGCACTGGTTTTGGGAGTGATAAAGCACTGGAATGGGTTACCTAGGGAGATGGTGGTATCTCCATCCTTAGAGGTTTTTATGGCCTGACTTGACAAAGCCCTGGCTGGGATGATTTAGGTGGTGTTGGTCCTGCGTTGAGCAGGGGGTTGGACTAGATGATCTCCTGAGGTCTCTTCCAACCCTAATCTTCTATCATTCTATGATTCTATGACATTGCAACCTTTCTGCTGACATTACAGTTGAATTAACACTTTACTGCTCATGAGATAAACAAAATCAATACATTTAGCAGAAAGAATAAGAATCAATTACCTGTAATTGATGTTCTCTGTAGCTAGAAATCACAAAAGACCACCATCCACGCTTACACCACTGAATGTAATGGAGGAAAAACCACCTAGCTTAAATATTGTCAAAATCATTTGTTCAAGCAGACAGTTGCATCCTAACCCATGCCACAGATGTACTTCAACAGCCAAATCCTTTCAAAGATTAAGATAAAATCTCTAACATACAAATAAAAAGAAATGTAATTATAGAGAGATTTGAAAATTACAGAATCTTCAAATCTGTGGTGAGGAGGGGAGTGATGATCTGTTGTGATGTACATCTTCAGAGAACAATAAGTGGTAGGTTCTCTATCCCTTGAAATCTTTAAATCTCACTGGATGTCTTTCAAAAATATAGTCTAACTCATCTAGAATTCAACACGCTGAATGTAGGAATCACTGGTTTAAGTTCTATGGCCAGGGTTATGCAAGAGATCAGACCAGATGCCACACAGATCCATTTTGGCCAAAAAAAGCTATGTATCTATGAATAATTAAGAGTTAAATTGTATCCACTCATTAAGGTAAAAAGAGTCCTAGGAACACCACGACACAGGGCCCTTCTTGGTTTTACCCTTCAGCCCTGCGCCCACACAATGAGTCACCCCACACTTGGCGTTCTAGTGGCAGGGAGCCCTCCTAACTCTGCCAGGGTGGCAGTGTCTTCCTCAGGAAAAATAGGGGCCCCAGAAAGGTGGGGATGGCAGCTGCCTCCTCCCCCACAATAGTTAACTCAGCAGTTAAGGTGTATCTGCTTGAGTGGGCTGGGCCCACTGCACTCTTCTCCACAGAGTCCTTTATGGGAGTGTGTTAGCAAGACCTCCTGGAGCAGTACATTTTCAGATACAGGGCAGTTCACACATCTCAGAGCTATTGTTTCAGGCTGTCTACAGATTCAGGCAGATATTGCTGCTTTGATTATACTCAGGGCTTATTTACATAGGAAAGTTTAATCAGTTATATCAATATAACTTTCCCATGTAGTTGAGCCCTTTTATTTGCAATAAATCTACTTTTTTAGAGGAAAGCTTAGATTCTGGTATAATCACATGACTCAAGGAGCTAGGATCCGAGACAAGGGTGCTTAAGCCTTAATCCTGCCCTGCCTTCAATTAAAAAAATATATTTTTATTGTTAAAGTATAGTATCCTTGCCTATGTTTCTCACTGATCTAGTTTTGTGTTTTGGTTTTTACAGAGAAACTAGAGCTCTTTCATTTATAAGACTGGGCCTCAGTTATGATGATAGGTATCTTTAGAGAAGAGAAAAACATTTACCCTAAAATGTCATCTGGAGATGCACATGACACCACTCATCTCATTTACACTATGCTAGAGAAAGCATAGATGGTCTGCAGCCACCAAGGCCTATGGTGTGCTATGGAGGATTCTTCTCTTTCCTTTCCAATTTCCTGTAGGTGGAGAGCATACTATCTTACAAAGATGAAGAGCCAATGGAGGTTATAAAATGGTATATTAGTCAATATATTAGATGAGAAAAAAAGTGTGGTAATGTAATCCTTTTAGCTAAAGGAAGTAAGTGTCCCTCTATTATAACCCTATTAAGCAATGCACCAAAGGGAAAGGGCCATGAAGAGGCAGCATTGCAATTTACCAACACTTTTCTTTATATATTTGGTTACTACACTGGATAGAGGAATTGAGGGCTCCAAACCAAGATGTGGGAAATTCTATGATGGGGAATCTTAGGGCTTGTCTATATGGAGACTTAGCACATGGGAAACTGGGGTGTAAATCTACACTAGCCTGCTCTGCTGTAACAAGCCATTGTGGACCTTGCTGCTCTGCACTGAAAGTTCTGTAGTGCGCTCTGACTTACTGCTGTTTGAAATAGAAATATGTCAAAGAACATGATGGAACTTCTCCTGTGTGGCAGCAGGGTCCACATTGCCAGCTATAGCATGACAGACTAGGTTGCTGTAGATTTACACCCTGGCTTGCTGTGCACTAAGTCTCTGTATAAATGAGCCCTTACTCCCTCTTATTCCACTGCATCGCCCTGTTAGAGCCAGATGCCATCTGGCCTTAAGGGTGTCTCTTCCCCTCTCATACCAAATATACTAAAAAAGGACAAGATTTTGAAAAGTCACTAGTGATTTTGGGTGCCTCAGTTTTTAGTTGCTCAACTTGATGTATCCCAAAGGGCAGCTTTCAGATGTTTATCTCCTGCCCTTCCCCTTTCAAGAGGCTCAGAGTGGACACCCAAATAATCACTGATCAGTTTTGAAAAAATTGGCCAAAAATATATTTTTTTAAAAGTACTTGTAATAAAAATAGCTACTTTTAGGAGTGACAAATATATAACCAATTCCAGAATTACTTTATTACAGTGAACAAAACAAAATGATTTGAATTTTAAAATATGGCTTGTAAAGAATTACATAACTTAGTAATGAATTTTGACTGAAGTAATTACTTACTTTAAATCACAAGCAATGTATTACTAGTCCCACATAAAGTAATTGTGGAATTAGTAATTCATTACTCACTGAAGTGATATTTTTTCAAAGACTAGCTCAAATTTATCACTTTTAAAGACTGTGCCATTTTTTAAAGACTATAATGCAGTGGTGGGCCGCACGCGTCCTGTCAGGGTAATCCGCTGGCAGGCCACGAGACAGGTTGTTTACATAGACCATCCGCAGGCATGGCCACCCGCAGCTCCTGGTGAGATTTCTTTGAGCATCTCTCCGAGTCCTTGCGTCCACTCAGTGCCCAGTATTGAATCTTTAAGAGATTTATGCAGTCTCTTCTTAAGCACCACTGACGTGGACCTGCCTGTGGACTCAATCATAACAGGGGGAGCACTCTTAACCAACGGGTGCTTGGTACCCGTTCAGAGTGGAAAGGTTCCAATGGTGGATGAAGCACAGACTCCATAAGCACGCACTTGAGTCTGGCAGCCCTGTCCCTTTCTTAGCAGGGTTTGAACACGCTACAACTGTGACACCTCTCCCAGACACTTAAGGCAGCTGGGATGTGGCTCACTCACTGGCATAGACCTGTTACATGAACGACAGGCCTTGAAGTCAGAAGAATGAGACATTAGACCAGTATCGAGACTGGTACCCAACCAGGCACCGATTACCCTACACAAAAAAATACTATTCTAAAACTTATTCTTCTAACTATTTACAAATATACTGTACAAGACTAAAAACTAACATTACAGGTACTATGTACACTAATGGAGGGAAGATATGTAAATATAGACATTGCAGCTCCAACTGTCACTGGCAGTAGAAAGGAAGTGAGGGGGTTCAGGGACAATGGTGTGCAGCGGTGCAAGGCACCAGAGGGCACTCACATTGCCCCAATGGGTACTGCTGAGGAAAAAAATCTCCAACAACTGTGCATGAGGTCTGCACACACCTACATTGGAATGGACATGTGCAATCACTCGAAGAAGAACTATGGGAACTGAGAAGGGACATTTGGAAAGGGGGTTAGTATGTTGCTTGTACAAACCCATATTGTATATTTTCCCCTTAATTATTGAAGTTTTTCTTTGCTGCTGTGCTTTGGGGAATAAAGCCATGCTGTGTGTGCAAAACACAAGAATTATAGATGCACATCACCACTGATAAGTGGAGGAATACTAGAATTATTTTTTATAAACCTGCATCAGCAAAAAGTGAGAAAATTTTAAATCAAATATTGCTTCAGTATGTATAACAAATATATCTAGAGAAAACATTCAGCAGTCATATACCAGAACATGTTGGGAGTTTTCTGACTAAACTTTGTTAAAAAAATGCAAATTTGTAAAAATCAAAACTGTTTGCAGGATATTAAAAACATTTTTTTTAAAGTTTTGATTTCAGAACAGCCCCTCCTTTTTGTTTTGAAATTTAAGTTGATTTATAGTTTTAATAAAGGTTGAAAATAGATAAAATATGTGAAAATAGAAATAAAACATTTTGAAAATATTGAAACAAATGTTTTATTGGCCTGGTCCATTTTTTTCCTGGATTTTCAGTTCATGCAAATTTTTGCAGTTTCTACTTATCACACCAATTCTAGACAGGATTTTTTTTTGAAATCTGGATAGGAACACTGTTTCCCAGCTCCAAAATATACCTTTAAAAAAACTAACACTACAACTAAGTTAACACCTAAAACAGGTGGATTGCATCTATTTACTTACCATACAGAGAAATAAGGGGAGTTAATAAGTAAAACAAACAGCATTGGAAATGTTTCAAAAGTTCAAAATGTTCCTGCAAGTAATAAACATACTGTATATTCTATAGATCCAGAGTTTACCACATGGTGAGACTAAAGAAAGACAGAACACATCAGGGAATACTAATAAGCCATCATTTTGAGTCTGCAAACAGAAATTTAATAAATGCTTTGGCTACCACAGCACAGACACTATGGCTAGTAGCTAAAACAATAAAAGGATCCAAGATGTATTGTTTAGTTTTGATGCAGCGTGGGATGCCCGATATTTGCCCACCTAAGGTCCGCATTAGAAATTTGCCAGGAGCAGAAGGATTTCATATATTTTGCGTGTAATGGAACAATTCACAGCCTCCCTCATCCTTAATACAGACATGTGGCCCACACAGCCTATGGGTCAGGTCATCTGAATCAAGATGGGGAATTGTATGCAGTGACCTGTGGTCACTTAGGTCCTCCCTCCCACATGGAGCAGTTTGCAGGATTGGAACTTTAAAGGCTGCACCCTTGTAATGAAGAAAAGGATGGCTTTGAACCACATAATAGAGCTCAATGAACTGCAAAGATATAGAAAATAAATCAATACATATCTTACATTTATCAGAAATCTGGAAGTGGGCCAGTACTCTTGTCATCGGAAAATTTTAACTTCAATAATAATGAATTAGATAAATGTATGAAAACTGAAAAGGGAAACACAACATTTCTAACAGTAAATTAGATTTCTTGATTATATGGTTTGTTAAACAGCTGACTTTTCCAGAATCTATTTCAGACCTACGCCTCAGAAATGTGATAATACAAAACGAAACTTGGGAATCATGTTAGGATGTAGTCATCATACTAGAATGAAATCTGCAGTAGAAATGGCAGCCAGTATTAATGAAATCAAGTAGTTTTTTACTTAAGGACAGCTAGTTTGTGTTAATTCAAAGCATTTGATCTAAGGAATTTTGATAGCTTTTATTCTGTTTGAGACATTTACTTCTGAAAAGAAGAAAATATTCAAGAAACAATTGAAGACGATATTTAATATTCATGTGCATTAAGACTATATAAGTAAAATGACAAGAGAGATCAATGTGACTAAGTAAGGATATAAAGGAGCAATATACAGAAGTCTTTTAAAATGAGATTTGGCTGAGGAGGATGAGTTGAAAACAAATAGCAATACTATAAGATTCGCCAAGTGAAAAGAATAATTAGTAGAAGAAAAGGCACTTTTAGGCTTAACTGGAGAGGATAGTTCAATTAACTTAAAAGAGCTGATAAAAGATGACCATAGTAGAAATATGTTAAAAGAAAGATTTGACCCTTAAGCGGTATTAGTATAGAATTAGAGGATAAAGAAATAGCAAGTGTGTTAAAAAAAAATTCCTAAAAGATGGTGATGTTTTATGGAGTCATAGATTGCTAGGCCAAAAGGGGCCAGTGTGATAATGTAGTCTGACCTTCCAGTTTCACCCAGAAGTTCCTGTAGGAAGCTAAATCACTTATAGTTGAACTTCTTAGGTCAAGGGTCATGTCCTCCGGTATGGAAGAGTAAGAGTTCACCATTATGTAAAAGAAGATAGTACATTTAAGGCAGACCAAGTACAGAGTCTATACAGTGCAAAATATATTAAGGAATTGTGAAGTCCAAATAAAAAAAGAAATGAGCAAAATGATTTTTAGGAGTATTTTTATGACAAGTTGTAGAGGATAAGAAAATGGTGAACATACATTTATTGTTCAGTTGAGAGCTATATTACGCAGCAAGTAAATATATGTCAGTTAGGGTCGGAGCTCACATCCGGTATAGACAGCATTGGTCCTGAAAGAGAGAATTGTTGAGAAGTAGGATGCTTACTTTTCTGTAGGGCTGGTTGAAACCTTTTTTCTTGGTATATATTTTATGTGGATGGACTTAAAATGTTTCTTCCATTTTGAGAGTTTTTACCAATATTCCCCATTATACATATAGAAAAATTCTCTTTCTTTCTCAAAATAGCAAAAGCTTTTAAACCAGCAGAACCATTTCAAGCACAAACACTGTATATGATTATTATTTAACTTGTTTCTATTGCCTTCACTGATCATTTACTAACACGTTAACCCCATATTGTATTAAAACCAAACAAGCACTGTATGTTCTGCCACAAAAATGGAGATAAGACATTAGTAAATTACCAGTCTCCACTCCCTATTACATAGGATTGCCAGGTGTTCGTTTTTTGACCGGAATGCCTGGTCGAAAAGGAACCCTGGTGGCTCTGGTCAGCACTGTTGACCAGGCCGTTAAATGTCCGGTCAGCGGTGCAGCAAGGCTAAGGCAGGCTCGCTTCCTGCTCATGCTCCGCATGGCTCACAGAAGTGGCCAGCATGTCCTTGTGGCCCCTAGGGACAGATGCACTCATGGAAGCTCCGCATGCTGCCCCAACTCTGAACGCCAGCTCCACAGCTCCCATTGGCTGGGAATCATGGCCAATGGGAACTGCGGGTGTGTTACCTGTAGGCCCGGGAAGAGTGCACTGCACAGAGCCACCTGGCCACCCCTGCGCCTAGGAGCTGGACATGCCGGCCACTTCTGGAAGCCATGCGAAGCCAGGGCAGGCAGGGAGCCTGCCTTCACCCCGCTGCACCACCGACTGGGAGCTGCCTGAGGTAAGCACCACCCGACTGGATCCCAAACCCCCACCCACAACCCAACCCCCCTTCCCCAGGTCAGAACCCCCTCCTGGAGCCTGCTCCTCCTCCCCCTCACGCATCTCAACCCCCTACCCCAGCCCCATCCTGCACCAAAACTCCCTCCCAGAGTCTGCACCCCAACCCCTTGCCCAGCCCTGAGTCCCCTCCTGGAGCCCGCAGCCCCTCCCACACCTCAACTCTCTACCCCAGCCCTGAGCCCCATCCCACACCCAAACTCCCTCCTGGAGCCCGCACCCCTCCAAACACCCTAACCCACTTCTGCACTCCAAACCTCTTGGTCCCAGCCCAGAGCTCCCTCTGGAATCCCCAACCCTCATCTGCAACCTCACCCCAGAGTCCACACCCCCAGACAGAGCCTGCATCCCCTCCCACACCTCAAACCCCTGCCCCAGCCTTGAGCCCCCACTCCCTCCCGAAGACCCCTCCTGCACACCAAGCCCCTCATATGAGGCCTCACCCCAGAGTCCACACCCCAAGCCAGAGCCTTCATCCTTTCCCCAGCCCAGAGCCCCCTCCTGCACCTCGAAACCCTCATCCCCAGCCCCACCCCAGACCCCACACCCCCATCTGGAGCCCTCAGTCCTTCCTACACCCCAAACTCCTGCCCCAGCCCTGAGCCCCATCTGACACTGAAACTCCCTCTCGGAGCCAGCACCTACTCCTGAACCCCAACCCCCTGCCCCAGCGCTGAGCTCACTCCCACACTCCAAACCCCTCAGCCCCAAGCCTAACCACTCCCAAAGCCCACACTCCTTCCCACACCCTAACCCCCTTCCCAACCCCTGCCCACTACTGCACTCCAAATCCCTTAGCCCCAGCCCAGAACCCCCCTCCTGCACCACAAACCCCTCATCCTCAGCCTCACCCCAGAGTCCACACCCCCAGCTAGAGCCATCACCCCCTCCCACACACCAACTCCCTCACTCTCCTCCTGCACCCTAAACCCCTCATCCCCAACCCCACCCCAGAGCCCACACCCCCAGCCAGAGCCCTCACTCTCTCCTGCACCCCAACCCCCTGCCCCAGTCCAGTGAGGGTGGGTGTGGTAGAGCAAGCGATGGAGGGAGGGGGGATGGAGGGAGTGGGGGCGGGGCCTCAGAGAAGGGGCAGGGCAGGGGAAGGTCCTCAGGAAGGGGAGGGACAGGAGGTGGGGCAAGGTTTTTTGTGATTGGAAAGTTGGCAATCCTAGTATTACATCAAGTAGTATGACATGCATATTAAAAATATGCTTAGTTAAATTGTTGGAGTTCTTTGAAAATAGTACTCTCATGTGAATAAAGGGAAAGTAGTGGTGTTTTACTATATTAATGTAGTGTTAAAGCATCCAATATCTCATATTAAAAGTTATGTTAAGTGAGTTATTATGAAGCAAATGCTGACTTAGCTTATATCTGTGGCTGAGCCCCCAGAACCTTCATAGCACATCTAGGCTCTGTAGCTGGAAAAACTAACATGAATCCTGAGGATCCTCATGTAATCTACAAGATTCCCCGCTAAGGTAGTCAGGTAACAGTTACTGGTATTCAACAGTCCAATCCCTGCCCAGGGATGGAGGCCATGACTGTGCCCTTCCAGACTGCCATATGGCAATTCACCACTAGGGGATGCTGTCATGGAGGCAATGTTAGAGCACTACAAATTAGAGCACAATTTTTTCATAGTTTATTAGATTCATCCTGTTTGGTTAGCTGTTCAGCTCTACACTGTAGTGTTCACCTGCCCTACTTCCCAAAGAATTCTTAGGATACCCAGGGAAGCTGAAACTGGTTCTGAGTTCTATGGCACCCAACTGGAACCCTGTCAGAGCAGAATTCATTCTCGCACTGGTTAAAAAAATGTATTTTTAATTTACAAAAAACGCTGTAAATAAAATCTCTCACCTAATTTATGAAAAGTGACATAAAAATTATGTTGGTCTGCCATTAGACATGGCATAGCTTTCCATACTTGGCCTATAATAGAATATGCTGCAATAATAGGAAAAAGTAAGATCTCATTAAGTCATACTCACTGTGACCACACTGTTCAGGTTCCAAGACAAACGATAGGTGCAGAAGTCCACAGAATTTATTGAGGCAGTTCCCCCACACCGCTGGGCAGGGGTCACTGCAACAGTCTCATTAGGCCCTGCAGGCCTGTCCGAGGCAGCACGGACAATCCAATAGCTTTTATGTAGCAAAGCAAAAAAATAGTCCCATGAAGAAAACTAAGTGAGTAGATATGTGCCAGGCCTACCTTCCTCCAAAGGGCACTGGCAGTCAGCATTTACTCATCTCGGAAACATATTTTACTCTTCCTTCCTCCATTATTTTTTCCTTCTGTCAACTGTGGTATAAAGGTGCAATTTGTGTTCAACTTAAAATAAATAAATCTATTGAAAATCGAACATTACAAAAGACATAGGAGCAGAAATTCTAAAACATAAATGCCATAAATAATAAAATATTTAAAGAAACAAAAATATACCATTATAGCCATTTAAATAAACACATAAACATACAATACTGAATTTCAGTGAACTCAAACTGCTACTTTATGTCAACAACTGTAAAAGTGACACATAGCATCTGCTGTTTCTTGCATTTCTTTCCCATGGTATCTACTCCAATTTCTGTTATAGGGAAAAAAAACTTCTTTTAAGGCAAAGTCTTTTCTCTCTCTTCATTTTTGCCTAGGTGAGGTTCTACATTTAAATTAAAAAGTGAAAGAATAGGAGGTAGGCAGTTAGCAGTCTGGTTCACTAGAATCCTTTCCTAGGTTTTATGCATTCATAGCTATCTGGTGGTTTTAACAGTTTTAGCAATATCGCACCTCTTTTGGTGCTGTGTCTCATCTTGCCTCAGAGAGTTCATAATTCTGTTTGTGATAATACCAGCTGCTCTTCTTTACTCAAAAGGTCTTTAATACATTCATGGCTATTTTTCTGGGTCAATTTTAATGTATTAGCTGACATCAGCAAATAAATACTCGACACAGATTATGAGATAAGTAGCTGACTGTAACTTTTATTATCTATTTAAACAAAAACAAAATTTCAACACCCATTTCCCCAATAGTTAGACTAGTCCAATGTAGTTACCTCCTCACAATGCTCTCCATAACACATCCATACAACGAGCAACGATCTCAGATGGGCTGAATGCAATGAGATAAGACTTGTAAATAAAATCCCTCAGTCTCTTCCTCCATTGAAGAATTTGGCACAAAGTAAGGATACGCCATCCTATGCCTGGTACGGAAGGTCCTTCTGCATCCTTCCATCCCCCAAGTTTGTACTCTGTTTTTGGCATAAACTGTGGCCACATCTTACACCATTACCACTTCAGGACTCCTTCAAAGTTGAATGCTGCCCACAAGTTAAGCAGTGCAACATCTACTGAAACACCCACTATGGCACCCTTTGGCCTATTATTCTAGCAGTACATGCCAAATGCTCTAGAGAAGTCAACCAACAACAAAACAAAACAAAATTTAAAAAAAAAACACAAAACCCTAGCCACAAGGGTCAAGGAAAAATTACTTCTCAACCCCAAGAAAAACTTAGCTGTAACTCAGTGGATATCAGAAAGTCCAGCAAAAATCTAGTCCCACACCAGCAAATATCTCAATGCTTTTAGATGCCAATGGGCCAAAACTCTATCAGGATTGCAGATTGAACGAAAGCAATAGTTTCTTCTTTTGGGACAGAAATGCTTGTCTCTGCTTGACAGAGGAGAGAATCAGCTTTGATCAGATCCCACAATGGCAGATGGCATCTCTGACTGGTGAGTTCATACCACCCAATTGGCCAATCGGCTGTCCCAATCCCTCACAGCAGCTGGGTGAGTGGGGCTGGGGACAAGGCAGAGATTTGTCCCACCCCCTCACACATCCAGTGCACCAGCAGAATAAAATGGCCACTGCAGAGTTACAATTTACTTTGTAATTGGAATCATACTATAATATAGCACTATACTGGCTCTCTACATGATATGATTTGTCTCTTGTCACAAATCTGTATCAAATAAGCAGCAGCATGCTATAAATTTTACTTACAATATGTTATGTTGTGTACTGGGCACATTTATTATTTAACTGATTTTGATCTCCTAAAATGTAATCGAGAGCAATATATCCAAAAGAAACCACCATCCTATATGTAAGAAGCATCAAGCATATCAGGGATTCCTTTCTTACAGAAGGAAAATTAGTTACTTCTAAGATACAGTTGGTTGCCCTTAATGTTCCAGTTTTCCCCTTGAAAAGCATAACCAGAGATCATTACTGTGTTATTCTCAGTATTCCCTGTACTGTGTGCAAATATGGTGGCAATGTGATTTAGTTGCAAAGACCAACTGAAAGATTTTAGAAGTGACCTCTGTAATAAGGGGAAGAAAATCTTTCAGATCAGTTGATTCAACCAAATCAAGCCCACTCATAAAAATGAAGATAAATTTTTAGAAGGTATATTCTGCAGAGCAGAAGCTGTGACTTTGCTGTGGCATGGTCTACACTTAAAATTTAGGTCAAGCTAACTATGTTGGTCAGCAAAAAGAAGAACAGGAGTACTTGTGGCACCTTAGAGACTAACAAATCCAAAGAAGTGGGCTTTAGTCCACGAAAGCTTATGCTCTAATAAATTTGTTAGTCTCTAAGGTGCCACAAGTACTCCTGTTCTTCTTTTTGCGGATACAGACTAACACGGCTGCTACTCTGAAACCTATGTTGGTCAGAGGTGTGTTCCTACACCAATGGAAAAACCCCTTCTGTCAGTCTAGGCCGTGTCTGCAGTACACGGTAATGCACCATAGCATGGAAATAATTTAGTACACTTGGGGTGCTGTGTCAATATAAATAACAATACTGAAAATTTTATTTAGGACTCTAGTTGAATATTTTCATACACATCCGGCCTCTGAAGTTTTCCCTACTTAAAAAACATGCATGAAAGACTGAGTATCCGTACAAAAAACTGTGACTCAGAGGCCAAAGTCCTTAGCTATATTATAATATATATTTACATGTTTAAAAGTGATTTACAACACCACACCTATTTATCATATTATAATCTAGATTAAAACACTCACAGCTATAATATCATGAAAATGCAAGGAGGTGTACAAGGTCTAATATACTGGCGTTTATGATCCTCACAGGCTTTTTTAATGTCTTGGTGAGCCATTCATTGGAGAGAAATAATGTGAGATCTGGTTTTCTAATGGTATTTCAATTTATGGATGCCAGAGCTATAGTATGCCATAAGAATACCAAACCTCATATTCTTTTGGCAACCTAAATGGCTCTCCAGGGTACAAAAGCACCTGTGAAAAACATGGACAGAAAAATAAATATTGAGAAATGTGACTTATTTTGCTTTATCCAGTAATCTCTATTTTAAAATTTATTTGGGTTGTCATGCAACATAAATTCACAATCTTCAAAAATACAATCTTTATTTATTTTGTCTCAGGAAAGGCAAAAAAAAACATTCTAAATTGCTTAGTCTTCTAACTGTAGATTATTATTTTTTTAAATGTAAAGCCCACCCTCTAAATATTGTTAAAAATTCTTACAAATGCTTTACCACGTTGTATTTTATAAATATCAACAATCTTGCAGAAATCTAAATGCTGCACTTCACATTTTTTGGCACAAAGAAAAAGAAATGAACTGTCTCTCTTTTCTAGTTGGTTTAAATCATCACTAGCTTATTTTCAGTACCCATATGGAGTTACTATTTTCTCTCCAGTCTTGGAACATTGCCAGAATATAGACAGGAAAACTTTTCCTCTAGAGAGGGCTAAAATTCATTATCTGAGCATTGGGATATCTCTGCTTCTGCTCTTAATATGTTTGGACACATCTTTGTTCATCTGTGATTAGTGATAGTTTCACTCACAAGAAGGTTCTACTCTATACTGAACAAGAGTCTAGGAAAAAATATGGACTTGTGACATAAGGTTAGTTTTAAAATGATTTTAACAGAGCAAGCAACATATTATAGCTGCTCTAACTATTGCATTCCTGATTGGGTGTTCTATCCAAGAAGAAACAAATATTGTATTGTGAGGATAATTTAGTCAGAAATGCATGTTATTCAGCAAAAAAAAAATGAAAATATTTTTTAAAAAGAATATATGATTTATTAAACTTTAGTACAGCAGTAAGCAACTATATATGTATACAGTTTGTGTAACCTTTATTTCTCTGTTTAGTCACAAAACTAAGGTTTGGTTGGTTGGTTGGTTTTCTTTCTCTCTTTCTCTCTTTTTCCTTCCATGAACACTGATGCAGAATAAATTTTCATTTAAAATATTTTCATAATACACTCGGAGCAATGTGTGCATTGTTCATTAACATACATTCTTCTCTGAAATAAGATGGTAGAGAAATATAGGTGTGGTGCATTTGTCTGCATATTGCATGCTTCTTAGAGGCAGGTCTAATTGAGGAAATGGCAAAATAACTGCCCTGCATCTTTAAGCAGGACGGGAAGAGGGGGCAGAGGGGGGGAGGGAGTATTTGGCTGGCTGGCCGAATGAAGGGAACTGTGCTTTATGGCTTGGGGGTTGGGAGGAGATGAAAACTGCTGCAAAAGGGTCAGTGTGGTCGCTGATTCATCCCCTGGAAATGAGGGTTTTAAAAGGGGCATCCTGTGCCTTAACCCTCTCTTTTGCATGGAGCAGGCTGAGGCAGCACCCACCCTCCCTCCCCTTTAGGTGGTAACAGACCAGGTTTGGTCTAGATCCGTTGTGGGTATTATGCTGGTAAAAGCCCCCTAGGTAATTATGGAATATACATGGGGTTACCTGCACTGTACACTTTTATCGGCTGGGTAGTCCCAGACATCTAATAATAAAGTTGCGACCTGATTAAACCCATGTCAAATGTCTCCTGTCCTTCTTTTGGTATAGCCAGACAAAGAGGATGAAACTGAGGGAAAATTGAACTGGTAGCCAGACTCGTACAGGAAAAAATATGTAATAATTCACAAGAAGAAAGGTGGCCTCTGAATAGCTTTTAGACCATGTAGCATAAAAGGATGGCAGGTCAAATCATCTTTTTTCACTAGCAACATCTATGCCCTCTGCTAGAGCATTTCAATTTCATTTGGAATAAAAAACTTATAACTAATTTCACAACCCTGAAAAGTGAACACTTTCTTCCTTGCAGTTCATGCACACATTTAAATTTCCCAATCTCTAAATCTAGAACTGGGATACATGCAGTTAAAATGGATATAGAATATTTCTTAGTGCTATATGTACATTCACTACAACATAATCTTTGTATACAAGTTAAAGAAATAAAAAGGTACCTGGACTCATCTCTGTACTTGTTTTCCCATGAACAGAGACAGTGGTCCTCAGTGTCTTTTACAGAATCTGACTGGCCTCTTACTAAGAAATTAATGCAAGGGACTCTGTAAACTGGAATATGGACATAAACTCTGCACATACTAGTAATGGTATCAGTTGGGCAGGTACTAGCAGTCATCTCAATGTTGATGACTTACAGATCATGCTTTCCACAGCTAACTTTTCTCCTTCCATCCAATCGCTCATCTCAGCTTCTCTCTCTGACATCACTTCTTGGATACTTAGTCATTCATTTAAAATGTAACTTGGTCAAAATGGATCTCCTTATCTTCCTTTCAAACCTTCCCTTCTTCTCTAGCACTGTTGGCAGCACCACCATCTTTGCCAATGCCAAGACCCACAATGTCAGGGTTATTCTTCACTCCTACCTATCTCTTATCCGTACATCCAGGTCATATCTTGCTGCTTCTCCCTCCCTTAATGCGTCCAAGATCCATGTTTTTTTGTTTTCCATACCTACAACCAAATCTCTTCTTTAGGCCCTCATTATATGCTAACTTAACCGTTGCATCCTCCTCCTCTCTGGCCTCCCAAACACACGTATATTACTTCCCTATCCATACAAAATGCAACCACTAAACTCATCGTCCTTGCCTATTGGTTTGATCATATAATTCTCCTATCTGAATCCCCCGTCCACTGGCTCCCCAAGTGTTTTTGCATCTTATTTAAGCTTCTTTTCACCACTTTCAAAGTTCGACATAACTCTGCCCCTCCTGACTCAACCTCCCCTTGTCAAGCCTCATGTTGGCTCTGTCCCCACCATTCTGCCAATGGTCTCAGCTTCTAACACAATCACCTCCATGCCTTCTTCCACAGCCCTCTCTATGTGCTTCAAATTCTATGCACCCATCTGCAAAAAGCCCCTTCTCTGTCCACATTTAAGTTTTTCTTGAAGACCCACTTCTGCCATGTTGCTCATGGTGAATTGAGTTGACTCGTATATAAATTGTATATTAATACTTATTGTTATTTCCCTTCGCGTAAACCCTGTCTACTTGTCTGCCCTTATGTTGTAAATTTTTCAGAGAAGCGACTGTCCTTAAGATGACCTCCTGAGGTTTCTTCCAAACCTAATCTTCTATGATTCTAAAGAGTTTGGAAACAACTAACACATAGTGGATGATATTATAAATAAATAAATAAATAAATAAATAGTATCATTTAGCTCTTTTATAGCACTTTTATCCAAAGATCTCAAAGACTTTATGAAGAAAGTCAAATTCATTCTCCCATTTTACAGATAGAGAAACCAGTAAATTATTTTTGCAAAATGAATTAGAACCCTGCTGTCTGCAATGTATTGATTATTGGTATTAATAAAGAGCCCAGAAGTGTGATAGATGTTTTACAGATGCACATGTAGGCAGGATCCAGTCCTGCAAACAGTTACATACCAGCCACTTTTCATACAGGATTAGTCCCATTAAGCACATGCATATATTTATTCAAGATCAGGCTATAAACAGACAACACATAGACAAGAGGAGGAAAATGGTGCAACATACGTTCCATTTTCTAAAGTTAGTTTTAAAACATTTTCCTTTTCATTTTATTTCACCCTGACCTATTTGCCTTTATCATTGCTCCTTACCCCAGACTTACTAACCTCTACAAATCTTTATAACTTGCATTGCTATTATTATAAAACTCAGGCATTTTAAACACTTGCCTATTTTTCTTGATAATCTAGTTTAATTATTAATAATTTTTATATATCTATTTTTCTCTTTTTAAAATGTAACCCTTACCTATTTACTCATTGTTTTAACTCTTGCTTATACTGATTTGTTTTCTAAACATCCAGGTTTGCCCATTCCTACTTTAATTATCCCTGACTTACTATCCTTCCTTTCCTTCTCCCCTCTTACCATGTTATTGTGACTGTTGCCTATCTGCCATGCTCCCCCTCACACACATCCCTCCTGACAATCACCTTCTCCCTGTCCTCCTGCCCATGCCACTTTCACCTGAATGAACAATGAGCTAGGTTGATACTACTAATATCAGTGGGGGTCTGAAGATGTGTCCAAGCTTTTCCTGCTACTGCTGCTTTGCAGTCTATTCCTCTACAGGGTGCTGAGGTCTTTCTGTACCACATGGTACAGGAGGGAGCTGACCACTAGGGAGAGGCCTTCTCTGGGGATCAGAAAAAGCTAGAGAGGCAAAGGTGATCAAAATAAGACAACACCTCAACTACTGTCTTATTTTCATAGTGATTTTGCATCTGTGACACCAATAGCTTTTTCGGCTGCTGAATTGGATCTGCAATGCTATATAACTTGTACTTTCCACCACAAGAAGATTGCATAGACTGTGGGCTCATTACTCTTGCATTTGCAACAACTGGACATTCACTTATTTATAATTTATATAAAAATGTGCCTATATAAATATCTGTGTGCACATACAAAAATTGGAAAAAAGATAAGCTTTGCAGTGAGACTAGAATGTCAACAAATTCAGCCTTGGCAGACCAAGGGAGAAGCAAATTCCATTTGAGGACCCTTCAGAGAAAATTCCCTACATCAAGCCTCATTAGGCTTAAACCAAGAGGCTCTTGTAGCTTGAGCATCTCATCTAATCTCCTGTGGTACCACACACAGAGAGAGGCAGCCTCTGAGGTAAGCTATGTTTCAGGTGATGTGCTGTTGGATCTGGATGGGGTTTTTTTTGGGGGGGGGTAAGGTAATTTAGTGTCATCTTTAATGATGACACAAAAATTAAAGATGCATTTTAATGACTATAAATAAACTTTAAAGGTATTTAAGCATTTCTGCGCTCAGTGTTGCCACACCCAAGTAACTTAAGAACCTATATCTTATTTTCAAAAGGCATTTAGGCGCTAAAATCCCATTGACAGTTGGGAATGAGACTTTTGAAAATGAAATTTAAGCTACTAAAGTAGTTAAGTGTTGCAATGCCAAGCGCAGCAACGCCTAAACACTTTTAAGAATCTGGGCCTAGGTCTAACATAGTTGCACATACATAATCTGTTCAATATTATTTCATGCATCTTGAACCTACTAATGTATAAGTGCTAATAAAAATAAATAAATAATGTTATCATTAAAATTGGCCACTGTTTGAGTAGACTAGCAGGTAGTCAGTATTATATCTGTCTTTAAAAAAAGGCATTAGGGTTAATCCTGAGACTTACAAACCAGTGCGTTTTTTTACAGTACTAGGTAAATTAGCTGAGAAAAAATATTAAAGAGTTATAAACACCTTGATGAACATGATATGACAGACAAACTATCCCAGCTTCTGTAAAGGAAAATTTTGCCTATCCAACCTATTATTATTCTTTGAGTGAGTCAAGAAAATAGTGAATAAAAGAAGAACTGGTGGATATAATTTATTTGGACTTTCAAAAAGCCTTTGCTAAAGTTCCTATGATGAGATATACCAATCCCACACTGAACCAGCAAGGGTTAATGAACAGCTGTGGGCCCACTCAGCCCCGCCCCACTACACCTGCACTCGCGGTCAAGTAATGAAGTGGCAGTTAACAAGGGAAGAGGATAGCTCAGTAGCTAGCTGAGTAGGTAGGAGAACAGATCTCCAATCTTTTCCTTTCTGGGGAAAGGACCAGCCCAGAACTTTTGCAGATACTGCAGACTGTGGAGGAAAGTAGGCTTGGCACCGGATTACTGAGTTTGTTTTCTTCATGGGACTATTTCTTTGCTTTGCTACATAAAGACTATTGGCTGTCTGTGCTGTTTGGGACAGGCCTGAGGAGCCTCATGAGATTGTTGTAGTGAACCATGCCCAGGGGTGTATGGGGAACTGCCTCAATAAACTCTGTGGACTTTTGCACCCTTCTTGGATTTGCCTGGTGGTTTGTCTTGAACCGTGAAGAGTGTGGTCATAGTTCCTCACCAGAAGCTGTTAAGGAAACCAAAATAGTCAAAAAGTGAGAGGAAGGCTTGTAATGGATTAGCAACAAGTTAAGAGGTAGGAAACAAAAATTAGGAATAAATGGTCAATATGCAACATGAAAGGAATTTAATAGTGGGGTGCCTCAATGATTCACTAAGACTAGTGTCATATGAATATATTATTAATATAGTTAATGATCTGGGGTGAACAGTGATGTGGCAGATGTTAAAAATTTAGACAAGACCATAGAAGACTGAAGACTTCCACAAAACCCTAGCAAAACTAGGCAACTGGACAGCAAAATGGCAGATCAAATTCATTGTTAACAAATTCAAAGTAATGCATGTGGGAAGAAATATTTTGTCATTTTGGGGTTCTAAATAAACTATAATCACACAGGGAAAACAGCTGGGTGTCATTCTGGACGACTCAGGGAAAACATCTGCTCAACGCGCAGTTGAAGGCAAAAAAGCACATACAAGGCCAGATCCTCAGCTGATGAAAAACAAAATAGTTCCACTGACTTCAGTAGGGCCACATCGATT
This sequence comes from Trachemys scripta elegans, assembly GCF_013100865.1. Classification (NCBI taxonomy): domain Eukaryota; kingdom Metazoa; phylum Chordata; order Testudines; family Emydidae; genus Trachemys; species Trachemys scripta. Next base: position 230,573,301 of record NC_048299.1, on the reverse strand, counting down.
TACACTAATTGAGGATCTGGTCCAAAATGTTAAGGACTATTAAGAAAGGATTATAAAATAATATTGAAAATAGTGTAACAACATTATGATAATCAATTATATGTCCTCACCATGAATACCATGTCCAGCTTTGGTCACTGCATCAAAAAGAGTAGATATAACAGAAATAAAAAAAGTCCAGAGAAGATCAATAAAATTATCAGAAACACGGAGAGAGAGAGACGTTTATATGAACAGAGATTTAAAAGATTAGAACTGCTTTATTTAAAGAGAAGATTAATAACAGATGACATGAGAGAAGTATATAAAATAATGGTTGGTACAGTGAAATATCAGTTGGGCTCTATTTGATAAAAAGAAAGACTTTTTACATATTTTAAACTGTGGAACTCATTGCCACAATATATTCTTGAGCAAATATATTACTTAATAGCAAATAAATACTTTCCAAAAATTCCTTTCATAGGATTCTAAAAAGGAAGAGATTTATTTGAGTAATAGTCCTATCAACCACAGTTACATTAGCTAGCACAAAAATTTATATAGGATATCAACCCTTCATGCTTCAAGACATTAACCCATGGTGGGAGCTAGTGACTGGATAATGTCCTGAAGTATGAGGGTTGATATCCTTTATAAATTTTTGTCCCGGCTATATAACTGTCAATGATATTACTATTATTTGAATAAATGTCTCTTCCTTTTTGAATCCTCCCAAGGATATTAAAAAAAAATACTATTTATTTGCCAGTGACTCATGTTTCGTGTGGAATGTATGGAGAACAGTAATTTGTTCGGTTAATAGTATGTATTATAACCATAATGGCTCAATCTCACCCTTACTCAGAGTATTAAGCTCATTAAATCAATACGTCTACTTACATGAGTAAGGACTTGTTGTGTGGCTTGGAAGACTGAACCCTTACATTGTGAATTGTTTATGATTTGTGTTTTAAAAGGAAATTTATGGCCATTTTTATTAAAAAAAAAACATAAAAAATCTTTCCCTATATCCAGAATCATTAGGTTCTGGAAGTATCCACAGTGACTCCATCTATAAGACGGTAGTAAGAAGAGCAGTTAAAGCATGATCTGAATTATTCACTATGCACTACATCTATATCTATCACAACCAAAACATTGCAATGAATTCTTCAGAACCCTTATGGCCTCTCATAGTACAAATTATTATGAGCAGTGTTTGCAATGCACGCACCATCATCTGTTTAAAAGTAAATATTAGATCTTAGCAATTTTCAATGTTTTTCCTCGGTCTCAAAAGTGACTGGGTCATATTAAGTACTAATAAACTGAAAGTTTGTAGCATAATGTTTACCATTTTTGTTGGTAGCAAGTTCAACAGAGGGAACCTGAAAAATCTGTATTTTATTCACAAGTATAACCTAAATGATATCAAATCAATATTTAACGTAATTTGCAAAGTAAATAAATGAATGAATAAATAAATAAAGAATTAAATACAATAACTATATGTTAAGATCTTATATGCTCATGTCTGAGCCCAAAGTACATTTTTATAACCAAATGATAAGCTACAGAGAAATAGGCTTTATATAGGAACCAGTGACATAACTTTAAATATAGCGGTACTAATAGGCATTACTAGAATACAATTTCTTTGACTTCTCTTTGAGTAAAAGAAACCTTTTCTTCTGAGGCACATACTGTAGCACGTTAATTCAGCATTAATTATAGAACATGTCAAACTGTATTTCAGTCAAAGCTCCCTGTAAGTCTCCAGAGCTTTCTTAATGACAGTAATTATAGGTCATAAAAAGAGTCGTCTAAAATTAACATTTCTCTCATGTCTTGATAGGAAAATGTAAATGGCTGCATAGTACAGATGTTTTGATTAGTAAAATTTACACTTCCTTTTTTTGTTTCAATGCTTGTCAAACTTCACAGTGCTAAACCTAAGGTGCTACATTTTTAATCTTTCTGAAGAGATAAAGGTGTATCTAAATTGACTATATGATTTCTTCAGACTCTTAAGAGTAATTTACAATTCTATGCAGAAGTGTTTCAGTAATTTAACACAAATAAATCTATAATTTCTACTTTAAGCAATGTTAATTTTGGGGGGAAATGTTGGATTAAACTGGTTTTACTTATTCAATCTTTAAGAAAATGTACAATAGAGCTGTCCAAAATTGATAAGATGAAAGAATAATATACATAAAAATGTACATTTAATACATAAAACCAAACACGGGGCAGAAAGAGTTACATGAACGTGAATGCTGCTTCAACCACCACTGAACAGTATTTTATCAGACACTTAAAAAAACCCAAAACAGTGAATTCTGAATTGTCCAAATTTACTTACTAGAAAATGAGAATAGAAACATTCTGGTTTAAACAATGTTAATATCATCAAACATCCAGGGAAATATAACAAATTAAAAGGGAATCACTTCAAAGAATAAAAGGCCTGCACCTTAAATAATAATAAATCTAATACTTGACATTCATCTCCCAGGAAAATAAAATTAGATAAACTTTTTGCAAGGGCATTCAGAACAGCCAATCCAGTTTATTAATAATTTCCTGTTTTCATACTAGAAGCTCATATTATCTGGCCACAGCCACAGTAGACCTCCACAGATATTTAATAAAGCTGCCGTTGGTAATCCTCTCTGATTACCTATAACCTTCCAGTTATAACACACACTGTGCTGCAGCTCCACAGAAGGACATCACACTGTCACCTGGTATGATGTTTGACAGCTTATTCTGCTACATCAAGCCAGCACAAAATTACTTTTTCCAAATCCATCCCTAGTTAATAAGCAAAAGCAATAATGGTATTCAGCATGCGTAATACACTGAGAAGGCAAAATGAGGCAACAGAGAGAAAAAGATTAAAGAGTCTCTATTATGAAGAAGAGATCAAAAACTGAATCTTGTAACATACAACAATGTTTCAATTATAAAACCATGCAGAGAGCTCTGCATATCACTCTACAAAACCCATACTGCAATTCTAAGAAACACAAGAGAAAATTCCTATTGTGTTTACACTAGATGCACTCTTATTCTAGTTCAAACAGAGCAACATTTCAAAATTTCCTTTCTATATTATGCTCAGAAATTCTCCTGGGAGCAGGAGCTGACTTACCTTTACTGGAAATGTCTAGTTAATAGAAATATATTGCTTTGATCTAGTTTTCACTAAAGCATGCACCTTATGCTATAGCGAGATTAATAAGGTATTTTGCTTATAGAACAGAACAGAATTACTATCATCTAAATTTACAGGAACAATGAAAACTATTCAGTTAAAAAAATACCCAAATACCCTGTACACAAATACAAAAGGCCTATGTTCAAATGAAAATAGATGTGCTTACATTAAATGTCTGAAAATCTGCTTCATATTTTACAAAAATTGGTGAGTGACCCAAGTATTAGCAAAAAGATGCGTTAAGTATGTAAGAAGGTTGGTGGAAAAATGGGTAAGTATCTTTTAAACTCCATAGAAGGACCCACCACAGTATATATTTCCACAAGGCATCTGAGAGGAACTTGGTCATAATGTTACAATGGTTACCATTTCGTTCCTCTTAAAGGCAACAGAGCAGGAATGCCATTTGTAAATTAAGTGATATGAAAATCTTACAATTAGAATTCTACTGAATATCATTACAAAATATTTTCCCTATACACGTTATCAATAATTTTCAACAAAAAGAAAATTTATGGCAGTCTGCCTTTCCCTTCATTTTCTCATAACACATCACTCTACCCGTGATAAGACTTCCTGTCCTCATGCCCTGCTCAATAGCTAGAACCTTTCTAGCCATAACTGCCTCACCGCTTTCTCTGAGATTCCACCATCCTATCTCCCGCCACCTGCAAACAGCTGAAGTCCTCATGGTACCCATGGAGTGGCAAGTACTCTGGATTCATCCCTCAAGCTCCTTCAGACCCCTGCCAATATCACTGTTGACAAGCTGCCTGACAGATCCAGCCATTGGGGCACAAGCTGTAGGACACTACTCTGTTTAGTACTGAACCTATTCTTAACTTCAATTTTTTTTAACAAGTACTTTTGTAAATCATTTCCTGCCATTTCCCCACACACTGTCATTTCCACCCACTTTCATTCCCCCAAAAGGCTTGTTTTTTAGCCTCTCTATGTAAGGTTGGATTTGGGGGCCATGAACCCCACAATCACAGGTTCTTCATTTTTTGAAGGGGGAACCCAAGATCAATTTGTGGCTGAGTGGTTCCTCTTGGGTTGCCAGGAACGTCCTCCTCATTGCTAGCCTATGAACACACTGAAGCCTTTTGCTGCAGTTCCACTGTTACTTCTGGCCATAATGATTGAGAGCAGCTCAGTAATGTGAAAGATAGCATGGTGCAATTGGCCAACTACACTTCTGGAAGCAAGGAACTCCTGTTTTCTAATCCAAGAACCGGCCATTTGTGTCTTTGTTCAAGTCACCATTTTCTGCTTTAGTTTCTTCATTTGCAAAATAAAGAAAATAACACTTTATTTCTACATCAAAGAGCTGTTGTGATGAATACTTAGAGTTTGTATAATGCTATATAAGTGCTAAGTATTATTGTACTTGTACATTCGATTATACACATAGATAGAGGAATACTGCAGAGAGACAATGCAATACAGATGGGAGAAATAGGCAGAGAGAAATGAGAATGCAGCAACCAGAGGACGACCAATCAGGACAGAGAATTAATAAAAATCTAGAAAGATTAGAAACATAGAAAATGAAATGAGATTCAATATTTAAAAGTGCAAGCTAATACAGTTGGAGGAAAAGTATCTGAAACAGATTCAGTGGGAGACAGAAAGGCATATACGACTGCTGGTGTCTGAAACCACTGCCTGTCATGCTGACCAATATTGTCTCATTTTCTTACACTCCCCCCATCTGTCTATATCCATCTGTTGTCGCTTGTCTTATATCACTGCACTACAGCCAAAATGCTTCCGAAATAAATGTAGTCAAACTTTACTAATTCTGGGTCACTGAGAACGAAAATGATGCTTAAAATTGTTGATTGGCTGTAGTTTTAAAGATATGCTATTGGGGCAATATATACGACCCTTGACTTGGGAATGGCGGAGGATAAGTGAGTTATAAAGGGAAGGGATCTCAATTTAAACCAGAAATGACTAAAATACATCTTTGACTGGATCTATGAATAAATCGATGACTGGGTTTGGACAGTACTTGCTTTTTAGGCAAAACAATGAATGATGCAATTTGAAGCTGGTATTGCGTCATACATGATATGAATTGCATCATGTTATTCCTAGAAGTCATGGATGATGCAATCATAACGAAGCTTACACCACTCTGCTGAACAAATTGCCCTATATCAGCTCTAGAAATCATACAGTGTCGTGCTCTCTTATTTGTCAGTGTTTGATTTTGCAAAGGGACACATTTCTGTTTAGCCAAAGTGAGCAGAGATGTCTTGTACTTGTGTGAACAGTGCAGATAACTTCTGCTATGTTTGTGGTGAAGTGACTTTTGCATCACAAAAGCACAGTATAACCACTATGGTTAAGAAAGCCTATCACCTTTATTTTGGCTGCAAAATTGGAGATCAGGTCAAGAGGTGGGCCCCACACATATTCTGCAACACTTGTGCAACAAATCTTCGCCAGTGGTTGAACAGGAAAAGGAAATCTATGCCTTTTGCAGTGCCAATGATTTGGAGAGAGCCAACAGATCATACCAGCAATTGTTACTTCTGCATGGTGCCTCCAGTTGGGAAAGGTGTGTCAAAGAAGAAAAAGTGAACTGTGCATTATCCAAACATTCCATCAGCTATACACCCAGTACCCCACGGAGAAGGACTGCCGATTCCTGATGCACCAGAATCATTCTCACTTGGGTCGGACGAGGAATAGGAAGAGGATGAAACTTCTGGTCCTGAACCATCAATGTCACAGGACCCACATTTTCTCCCATCCTCCTCCTCTGAACCACACCTCATAACACAAGGTGAAGTGAATGACCTTGTCAGGGATTTGGAACTACCCAAGAGTAAGGTAGAGCTGTTGGGCTCCAGACTACAGCAGTGGAATCTCCTGGCAGGTGATGTTAGGGTTTCCATGTTCCGTGACCGTCCAAAGGATCTTGTCCCATTCTTCTTCATGGAAGGTGATCTTGTAGCCTGCAACAACATCGATGGTGTGATGGCAGCCCTCAACATCTTTCACGATCCAGATGAGTGGAGACTGTTCATTGATTCATTGAAGACGAGTCTTAAAGCTGTTTTACTGCATAATGGCCATGTTTTGCCATCAATTCCAGTTGGTCATGCAGTCCATATGAAGGAAACCTATGACAACATGAAACAACTTTTGAGGTGCATAAACTATGACCAAGATCAGTGGCAGCTTTGTGGCGATTTGAAGGTTGTTGCTCTCTTGTTTGGTCTGCAGACTGGATACACAAAGTACTGCTGTTTTCTCTGCGAATGGGATAGTCGTGCAAGAGATTCCCACTACATCAAGAAAGATTGGCCACTCCAACAGTCATTGGAGCCTGGGAGGAAAAGTGTTCAGCATCCACCACTTGTTGAATCCAGGAAGATTTTGTTACCACCCTGAAACATCAAGCTGGGTCTGATGAAGAATTTTGTCAAGGCCATTGACAAAACACAAGCAGCTTTCAAGTACCTCCGTGGAAAATTTCCAAGATTAAGTGAAGCTAAGATAAAGGAAGGTATCTTTGTTGGTCCTCAGATTCGTGAACTTCTTCGAAATGATGCATTTGACCATGCACTGCATGTCAAGGAAAAGACATCATGGAAAGCCTTTCAGTTAGTGGCAATAAATTTTCTCGGAAACAACAAGGCAGACAACTACAGGTTGTTGGTGGAAAACCTCCTCAAGGCATACAAAAGCCTTGGTTGTAACATGTCACTAAAGATACATTTTTGGCACTCTCATCTAGATTTTTTTCCACCGAACTGCGGAGCAGTGAGCGACGCGCACGGTGAGCGATTTCACCAGGACATTGCAACAATGGAGAAACGCTATCAGGACAAATGGAGCCCATCAATGCTTGCAGACTATTGCTGGACAGTGACAAGAGATGCTCCATTTAATGAATACAAGAGACAAGCCAAGAAGCACTGAGTAGACACTGAATAGGACTAAACTATGTACATAATAGTTTTTTGCCTTTTGTTTCATAATAAATTTTATTTCTATAACCCTTTTGCTGATTTTTAAAGTGTTACATAAACAGGACAGGTGAAATATTATCATGTAAAGCAACCATAAACACATGAAAAGACCTAGGTTTACAATTTACACAATATACATAGACATAAAATGTAAAAACTTAAATATTTTAGAAACAGTAGCCAATCAGTTGTTTTAATTGTCATATTTGAATTCAGCACATCAAAATACATAATAAATAGCACATTTTATCTCTGAAGCAGACGACTTCTCAAAAATTGTAGACCAGTGTATTTAGACTGTGAGCAATTTGGGCAGGGGAAGTCTTTTGGTTCTGTATTCCTAAAGTGCCTAGTACAACGGGCTTCTGGTACATAATATGGTCTCCTAGGTGCTACATTAATACAAGTACTACATACATTAAGAAAATAATAATAATCATTATCCTGGTCATAATAAACAGCCAAATTAGGCATGGAGATTGTAATATCATACAGCTGTGAAAAAAGGTCAATGGAATTTAGTACTGTTTAAGTCAGGGGGTGTCAAAATGGGGATCGGGAACCTTCAGGGGGTCACTGGGTTATTACATGGGGGGGTCGCGAGCTGTCAGACTCCACCTCAAACCCCGCTATGCCTCCAACATTTATAATGGTGTTAGATATATAAAAAGGGTTTTTAATTTATATGTGGTGGGGGTCACACTCAGAGGCTTGCTATGTGCAAGGGGTCACCAGTAAAAAAGTTTGAGAACCGCTGGTTTAAGTGAAAGAATCCCATAATAGGACAGGAAGGTAAATACTCCTTCTTTCTGGGCCCAGTCCAGCACCCATTATTGACTTCTGTGAGATTTTATATGGTTCTGGAACAACCAGACTTGGAATGTATGCTATTTTTCCCATGTATCTCAATACTAAATAGCTACTGACCAACTGGAAGGGTTTCAGAGACCAACAATAAAAATTGTCAGAGGCTGGAGGGACAGCTGTCTGCATAAAGATTTAAAATGCTAAATATGTATATTACAGCTTGGCTAACTGATAGCTAAATTAGGGGATATGATAATAGTCTATGAAAATCTGAGGGTGTAAATCCAATGTTAGAGAAGAATTATTCAGTGTGGTAAACAGGGATTTAAGTAGGAGTTAATAGGATTAAAGTAACAAAGGAAAAATTTAAGCTGGATATCAGAGAATTCTTCCTGACAGTGAGAGAATAAACAAATATACAATACTTAGCTCTTATATGGCATGTTTTATCCCTAAATCCTCAAAACACTTTACAAAGGAGGATAAGTAAAATTATCCCCTTTTTGCATATGGAGAAACTAAGGCAATCTCCTAACTAAAGCAAGTTGCAGGACATTTATGGCTTTAAAAATCAAACCCAACACCTTTAAATTTCACCTGGAGATGAAGGGCTTACCTAAACAGTTAGTGCATGGCAAGCTGAGGTGTAAATTTACAGTACACCAGCTTGCCATGCACTAACTGGCTGTGTGGATCCCTTCTGCCATACACTAGAAGTTCCCTAGTGCACTTTGATTTACTGATATTTGAAACCTCAATAGATCAATGTGCACTAGGGAACTTTTAGTTAATGGTAGCAGGGTCCTTGTGCACGACAAGCTGGTGCACTGTAGATTCACACCCCACCTTGTCGCACATTAACTGTCTATTTAGTGAAACCGAAAGAGTCAGCCGGGGCAGATTCCAGAGTACTGGTGTCATGAGCTTCCAGCAACATATTCTGCATAATGAGCAGGTTGCTGCATTCTCCACCAGTTTCAGACTCCTAATAGATTCAAGGTATTGCTTTGTGCAGAGTGCATTGCAGTGGCCTAATCTTTAGGTAATGTAGACATGGATAACAGCAACAAGGTTCACATTTGGAAAGAAAAGGTTGCAACTACTTAAGTTGGTACAGATGGGGAAAAAAACATTTCTGGTCATTGTTGTAATATGATAATCCAACAACAACTGGAGGTCTAGAACAATCCAAGTTGTAAATTCAAGTAATCAACTCACCTCAAGTAACCAATAAGTTGGTCCAATAAAAGCTATCAGCTAACCCACCTTGTTTCTCATGTAACCAATGGTAGTCTATACCCGACTTACAGGGATATAGAATCAAAGAAATGTAGGGCTGGAAAGGACTTCAGGAAACAATCTAGTATATCCCCCTGTGCAGAGGCATGATTACGTATACCTAGACTATTTCTGATAGGTGTGTCTAAAATGTTCTTAAATACCTCCAGTGACAGAGATTCCACAATCTCCTTAGGTAATGTGCTCCAGTGCTTAACTCTCTTTATAGTTAGAAAGTTTTTCCTAATAGCTAACCTAAATCACCCTTGCTGCACATTAAGCCCATTACTTTTTGTCCTAACTTTAGTAGTCATGGAGAACAATTGATCGCTGTCTCTTTATAATAAACCTTTATATATTTGAAGACTGTTAACAGGTCTCCCCTCAGTCTTTCCTCAAGACTAAACATACCCTTTTTTTTTTTTTATTTTGGCTCTTAGGTCAGGTTTTCTAAACCTTTTATCATTTTTGTTACTCTCCTCTGGAATCTCTCCAATTTGTCCACATCTTTCCTAAAGTGTAGAGCCCAGAAGTAGGTATAGACCTCCAGCTGAGGCCTCACCAGTGCCAAATAGAGTTGGACAATTATCTCTCATCTTATATAAGATTCCTTTTAATACACCCCAGAATATTAGCCTTTTCCACAACTGCATCACATTGTTGGCTCATGCTCAATTTGTGACCCACTATAACCCACAGTTCCTTTTCATCAGCACTGCTGCCTAGATATCCTCCATTTCATATTTGTGCATTAGATTTGTAAAGTATATTACCTTGCACTCATTGAATTGCAGCTTGTTGATTTCAGACCAATTCTCCAGTTTATCAAGATCATTTTGAATTCTAATCCTGTCTTCCATAGTACTTGCAACCCCTCTCATCTTGGTGTCATCCACAAATTTTATAAGGATCCTCTCCACTCTATAATCCAAGTCATTGATGATAATATTGAATACTACTGGATTGAAGACAGACATTTGTCCAACTCAACTACATACATTCCCTCAGTTTGACAGCAAACAATTGATAATTACCTCTTTGAGTACAGTTTTTCAACCAGTTTTGAACTCATCTAGACCATATTTCCCTAGTTTGTTTATGAGTATCATGTCATATAGTGTCAAAAGCATTTTTAAACACATCTACTGCTTCCCCCCATCTAGGCTAGGTTACACTGTCAAAAAAATAAATTACATTGATTTGGCATCATTTATTCTTGACAAACCACGTTAGCTATTATTTATCACCTTATTATTCTCCAGGTTTGAACAAATTCATGGTTTAATAATTTGTTCCAGTATCTTTCTGGGTATCAAAGTTAGGTGCACTGGTCTGTAATTCCCTGTATCTTCCCCCTTCTCTTTTTGAAGATAGGTATTATGTTTGCTCTTCTTCACTCCTCTGGGAACTCATTCATCCTCTATGAGTTCACAAATCATTACTAATGGTTCTGAAATTGCTTCAGCTTGTTCTTTAAGTACTGGAAGAATAATTTCATCTATTTTCTTTTCAGGTTGTTTCCTCAACCTGCCATTATCACTTCACTATTGTTTGGAATGAGCTTTAACCACCTAGTTCTCATCTATGCCCCATTTTCCATGAGTCACTAGTTAAGGCCATTGACCTCCAACCAAGGTGCTCTGGAATTTCAGAAGAGCTAGTTTGACTACCGTGAGTGCTAAGAGATTGATGCTGGGTTCCTTTCTTCAAGTATCCAGGTGCCCTGTCCCATTTTGCATCCCAAATGTGGTCACCATCCCTTCAGACTGGTGTTTGTGATGAGAACCTGAGGGTCTGGAAAGATCCCTGCAGATGTTTTTGCTGGCTGTTCACCATCTCAGGGAGTCAAGGACCTGGAGTCACATGTGCTCTGGACAGCGGTCCCATACTTTCAGAAGAAAAACCTAAAGGCATGTGATGTATCATCTTGTCCATGGGGTCACCCCCATGCATGAGACCAGGAGGGCCAGTAACAGAAGGCATTCAATAATGGTTGGGCTCCTGCATGGATATCAGATTCTGAATCTTCTGGAATCTGTCTAATGATGGGAAGATCTGCATTGTTGATGTGTCTATCTCCCCACACAGGTGAATGATCCTTATTGAGTGGTTTAAGGTACTTTCTTGTTGTTTATTATAAATCCATGTGCTTACAGAAGATCCAGAGTCTGATCTGTGGCACTGTAGTACTGCAGCTTGGGATGCAACTCTGACTAAAATGTCATCCCAACAGGGATACAGGCGAATATCCTGGGACATGAGTCTGGTTATCATAACCACCAGAATCTTCCTAAATACCCAGGGGGCTGACAAGAGACTGAATGGAAGTGTCTGGTACTGGTAGTGATCTGTGCCATAAGCGAATATCAAAGCCTGCAGTGGGAGGGCTGCACTAAAAGGTAAGTGTCTGCCAAATCCACGGTGATTAGGGAATCCCCTTCAGACAGGGATGTCATTATCACACCTATAGAACTGTTTTTTTTTTCATCCATTTGTTGAGACGTTCAACATCAAGGATAGCCCTGACTCCTCCAGTGTGCTTCTGAACAGTGAAGAAGATGGAATAAAGCCCTGAGAAATGCTCTTCTGGAGGAAGCCCTTCTTTCAATCCCATGTCCTTAGGTAGGAGACCTCATTCTGGACTAGCTTGTACTTGGCGGGATCAGTGTTGACTGGAGATTGGATGAAGAAGGGGTGTGGTGGAGCCCTTGGCTGAAGCTTGTATCCCTGAGCTCTCTCGCACACACCCGCTTGTCTGTGGCTAAAGCAAACCATTCATCTTGAAAATGAGAAATCCTGTCTCCTAAGCTCTAGTCTGGGCAGAGACACATTCACTCATTTCCATAAAGGGCTTCTGGAGGCTGCAGGAGCTCCTCTAAGTTTTCTACTCACTCCTCAGCTCCAAGGTTTTCCCTTGACATATCTGTTGTCTTTTCTCTGGAACCTCTTGGAGGAAGTTGGAAGAAAGGAGCCACTCTGTCTGAAAGTGAGTCTGTGATGCCTTCTTAAAATATTAACTGGAAAAAAGCGGGACTGTTTTGTTTTAGCCACATTTTCAGCCACTATCTTATGAAATTTTATCTTATTGTATCTCATTTTTCTTCAAGGGGGAGAGATCCTGTGAATTGAGAGGAGCATAGGACTTGTTTGGAGTGAGTATCTATTTTCCAGGGATGAAGTGTGTCTCCTGGCTCCAGAGCTAGTTGCTGTGGCCCTGGCAAAAAACAAAACAAAACAAAAACCTCATAGTATCCATTGAAGCATCTGGCATGAATGCTGTTGCTAGGGTGATTTTCCTAAATATAGACTTAAAGTTCGTTTGGTTTTTGCCCTGAAGGGCTCTAAGGACATTGTGGCTTGAGCAATATAAGTATCTTCCAGAGATGCTCTGAGAGTGGCTGAAGAAGCACCAAAACCCCTTCTGAGGGTGGTGTCCACCTTCCTATCTATTGGATTCTTGGAAAGAAGTCTACTTTGGGTGAAATCACCATATCCCTTCCAAGAGATGCAACAGCAGCACTGATTTTAGGCACATCAGTGATGATATTTTTCGCTCCGGAGCTTGTAGAATCTGAAAATGTGCCTGTTAATGTATTTACCCTTTTCAGGAGCTTCTCACTCCACCTTGAGATCAATGGGATTTCTACTTTGGGAGACAATGTAGCAGGAAAGTATTTGTTCCGAGGTTTGTCCTCAAAGCCTGCTCTGGTTGTATCTGTAACATGGCTATGACCTTTTTGCACATGGTTTCAAACTTCTCAGGGGAAAAAAAAAAGCTTTCATGCATTTTGTCTGAGTCTGATAATTCTCTTTCATTGCTAGAAAAATAGGGATCTGAGTCTGAATCTGCATACTTTTTGGGCTTGTTGGAATTTTTTCCAACTGTGTGCTTTGCAGTTCTGTTATGTCTCTCCTGGTGGTAGAGTTGTGGCTTCTTGGGAGGATGGGGTGCCAATATGCCTGTCCAACTCAAAGCTCTGTGCCCCATCAGTGCTATGGCAGCTGGCTGAGAAAGAGCAGGTCATAATTCACCCTCTGTGGAGCTTATTAAAGCTGCTTTGCAATTGGAGCACCCTTTGGGTGTAGACTTGCTTGGCTGCTCTGTTATCCCTGAAAGGGGGCAGAGTCAGGAGAAGCTGCAGCAGGGAATCTGTGTGGCTTCAGTGACTGCATTGCTGAATACCTGGTCCAGGAGAAGGAGGAGAAGAGAATACAAAGAAAGCTGCTCACTACTACTCAAAAAGTGAAAAAAATAAATAGGAAAAGGAGAGGTCGGGAGCAAGGAGAAATGTGATGGACGGCAGATGCAGAGTCAGAAGATCTGGCAGCAAGCCAGAGAAAAGTGGACATAGCCAGCACGGGTTGTGCTGCCGCTTTGAACTGCACATGGAACTGCACTCGGAATGGGAATAACTCATGCACAGCAGAACTGTGGAATACATTGGGCTGCAGAAAATATCTGGGTACTAATGGGTTCTTTAATCTAGTTGAAAAAGGCATAACAAGAACCAATAGGTGAAGCTGAAGACAAACAAATTGAAATTGGAAATAAGGCACAAATTTTTAACAGTGAGGGTAACTAACCACTGGAACAATCTTCCAATGGAAGTGTCAAATTCTTTATCGCTTGATGTCTTCAAATCAAGACTGGATGCCTTTCTGGAAGATATACTTTAGTCAAACACAAGTTATTGAACTCAACACAGGAGTGACTGCGTGAAATGTAATGGTCTGTACATACAGGAGGTCAGACTATATGATCTAATGGCCCCTCCTGGCCTTAAACTTGAACACTTCATGATTAATAATATTCAGAGCATCTGATACATTTAATATCAGACTAGACACATGATATTTTTCTCATACACAAAGCATATAATCAGCCTTTGCAGCCATCATAGTCTGTGTGCCAAGAAGACATCTGTGTGGAGACTAACAATGGTCAATGGGATCTGAAGCATCTAAACCACGATTCTCAAACTGTGGATTGGGACCTGAAAGTGGATCACAAGCCTATTTTAATGGGGTTGCCAGGCTGGCATTAGACTTCCTGGGGCCCAGGGCCAAAGCCAAATCCAGAGCAGTGGGGCTCAGGTTACAGGCCCCCTGCTTGGGGCTGAAGTCCTTGGGCTTTGGCTCCCCACCCAGGGTGGCAGGTCTCAGGTGAGCTCAGGCTTTGGTCCCGCTCCTGGGGTCGTGTAGTAATTTTTGTTGTCAGAAGGGAGTCACGGTGCAATGAAGTTTGAGAACACCTGATCTAGATGCTGCAAGGTCTGTTTTGCTACAACTTTTTCACAGCCTACTCAAAACTGGAAGATGGGATACTATATGATAGCTTTTCAGATCATCAATGTCAAGCGATGGAGTCGTGACCAAACTCTGCAGTACTGTTTCCTTAAAACAGTAGGTGATCAGCTCTCTCTGAGAGAGGCAGCCACAATCTTCATCACGAATGAACCTAATACTTTACTGCTGGCCCTGGGTCCAAGGCACAGGTTGCAGCATGAGTACTCTCAGACTCTCCTCTATGTCAGTGAGCAAAACTGGCTGAAACGAACAGAGAAGACATAATATAAATAACATAAAGGAGGAACAAACACTGCTAAAGTAGTGCAATCAGCTGGGCAGAAGTGCAAGAAGTCTCAGGAACAAGGACAATGAAGTGCTTAGGTTGGAAGTATGTGCTGCAGATATATTTGTTATCATGTACCTTCACTACCACATGAAATGAAATGGAAATGGCTGAAAACAGTAGCACACTGCAATAGTTTTGCACTTTGAACACATTTGATGGGTACACAATATAACTCCTTTACTAAATGGATCTCACTTCATAGCATACATGATATCTCTGTGAATTTCAATGTATATATCAATATATAGCATGATTATGTTAATACAGACTTTTGAGCCATTACAGTGCATTACAGCATAATGTATTGACAATATATAGTGGAAAAGTAAGAAAATTAGTATATGGGCTGCAGAAGCAATTTTTCCAAACTTATTAACCCAGAAGCATTAACATTTTGTTTAAACTGCTACCAAAAGACATTAGGAAACAAAGGACTGCCTGCAATATTTCATTTTTGAAGTCAGTGAATTAGCCTGTGAATATTAATAATACACGTGAAAGCTTCTCCTTCCTTCCCCCACCCCCCAAAAAACATGTGCTTTTTAATTTTCTGCTTAAACTTATAAACAGCAAAAACAGCTTAAGGGAACTAGGAATGGATGTTTTTTAAATTGCCACTGGAATGAAAAACTGTATGCTAAAGTGCATTTTAATGGACACATTTTAACCATTTCTGCTTACAAAACTTCAATTACCCAATTTTATGGTACCCCATGATATTTAGATAACCGAAGTTGCAGTGTACTACTGCCAAAATAGTATTACACTACTACTGTCTTTAGAAAATATTTCTTTTGATATTTTTAAGGGAGAATGCAGTCTTTTAATGAAATTTTTCTATACAAATACTATATTACTTTAAAACAAAACTTTGGTATCAACATACCTTTCAAAAATTGCTTTTGGATGAGGTTTAATTTGAGGGAGACTTTTTTTATACAACTATTAATAATACCTCTAGCGGGTGCACTCCCATTTTCCCAGCACCATTTCTATTCAAACTCTTCCACGGAGCAGCAGGCTGCAATTTCTGCACCTCCGCTGTAATTCTACTGTAATTCTTGCACAGAAGTGTAATCAATCAACCCTATCTTCCCCGTGCTAGCCAACTGTCCCCTTAAATGCAGCAATAGAATTCAATATGAATAGAATTGCAGTGTTAGGGGGACAGCCAGCCACTACACAGAGACAGGGTTGATTAACATTAAAGCATTTGTGGGAGAGTTATAGAAGAATTAACAACGGAGTAACTGAAATTGCAGCCTCTACACTTCATGAGAGGGAAAGGAAGCTACAAGAGGTACTGCTAATAAATAAATCTGCCTTCCAACTAATGCTGCATCAAAAATAATCTTTTGTAGCTGCAGCTTCAATTTGTGGGTTGCTTTTATTAACTATGTGAAAATTGGTTGCGACTTCAATTCTACAGTGGCTACAATTCTAGGACAGATTAAATTCAAAGTCATAGGACACATTTTCTTAAACCAGGATGTATCCTTCCACATTGATTCTTCTCTCCACTCCCTATTGAGGTAGTCAGTGTGGGTGTGGAACTTGAACACACCGAATTTCCTGTTTTCTTACTCAGTACAAAAAAATAGGTGTAATATCACTGCACGGTAATTTTTCAATATGCAATTTCTATTGTTCAGCTGTAGAAATTCTTGTAAGATCTGTGGTGACTCTGCCGAACTATAAATCTCAAAAATCTTGGCTTTGTGGATTTTGTTAATATTCAAATGATCTGATTAAATGTGGCTTTAATTTCAGTACAAACATGAATATATTAAATTTATCTATACAATAGCTCATTCTGTGTAACCAACTCATTACTAGACTTTGAATACAAAGCAAAACTACCATGAAGCCAAACTTCATGAACTTAGTTTCTTTCATCCTGAATCCCACACTGTGGATGTAACAAGGTGACAGAGATCTTCTGATGAGCCACCCTGTTGGTTTTGTAAACCCAGCAGGGAGATGATAAATTGATGCTGAGTCACTGAAGCAGGTGTGTCTTTGTGATTCCTGTGAGCCTGAGCCTGCCTAAACCTGAGTTACCTCCGAGTCTCAGTCTGCTTAATCCTGATGAGTCAGAGAATACGATGACTCATTAGAGGCAATTACCTGCAGGTCTTGTTATAGGCCCCAGGCCATTCAATCAGGGTTCCACCAATCCAGAAGTTACAACTCACCCTGGTGATCCCAAGGGTCCTAAGGGAAACAGCCTCGGTTGAACATCATTACCTGGCAGGGAACGCTCCCATTGCCAGTAGTTTCAACAGAGAGCCCTTGCTCCTGCTCTAGCCTGCTCCTGCTCTAACTGTTCCTCTTTTCATTTGAGCCAGCCTCTACTCCAGCCTCCATCTGCTCCTGCCTGAGCCAACTTACCAAAGTCTGTGACAGTCTTATTAATTTGAGTTGTAAAAAATGGGGTGGTACTTTCCCAAGCTCAGCCAATTTGGGATGACAAAATAAAATGCCACTCACACCAGATTGTGAAGATGCTCAAAATATGAGCATGTGGACTCTGCAAAATTCCTAAGACTTGGCTCCCCCTCAGAGATAGATGTTTAGATACACCTGGGGAATGAACAGTTCCAGTACATTGTAAAGATCAGCATAATATGCTTACTCTCATCCTTTCTTACATGCTGTGATCAGCAATGAAATAGATAAAATGCTCACATTTATATTATTGTCATTTGGCATTTGAGTTGCTGGGTCCTGAGAGGAAGGGGCCAGGTCTCACCTCTCAGAACTGTTTCTGGATTTCTGTGGACTCAGGAAAACATCACCGCATTGGTTTGCACACTTCCAAATCTATTTGTGGCATCCATAAGTATTGGATTTTTTTTTAATGAAATCTGAAAATCCTGAGCTTAAGATGGCAGCCTGAAAAAAGTTCACACCTTGATTGCTTGCTGAATTCTAACAGAGATGCCAAAACTCCAGTCAAGCTTAGGGAGAAACACAATCTACGTCTAACAGTATGAGCGAGGCATTGATCTAGCACTAGGTTTGGGGGTGGCTTAGGGCTGGGGAAGGAGATTGGGGCACGGGGTTGGGGCATTTGCTTACCTCGGGCGGCTCCTGGTCAGCAGCAGAGCAGGGGTGCTAAGGCATTCTTCCTGCCTGTCCCAGGGCGCAGCGCGGTCTGTGGTGCCAGAAGTGGCCAGCAGCAGGTCCGGCTCCTAGGTGGGGAGGTGGGTCAGGAGGCTCCGTGCGCTGCTCTTGCCTGCAGGCACCGCCCCCCCCCCAGCTCCCATTGGCCATGGTTCCCAGCCAATGGGAGTGCGGACCTGGTGCTCGGGGCAGGGACAGCGCGCAGAGATCAGCACTCCCTCCTCCCCCCGCCTAGGAGCTGGACCAGCTGCTGGTCACTTCCAGGGTGCAGCACAGTTTCAGAACAGATAGGGACTAGCTTGCATTAGCCGGGCAGCCCCACCAATCTGACTTCTAACGGCCAGTGCCTTACATTCCATGACCCAGTACTGGATCATGACCCGCAGTTTGAAAACCACTGGTGTAGACATAGCCGGAGTCACAGGTTTATGTTTTTATCATTGTTATTAGAATTACCAATAAAGATAAACCTTAAGAATTAAGTAAGTTTGGATCAAAAGTAATACTGTGTATAGGTTCACAACAGAGCAGGGTGAGAATGCGAGCTACTTACACAGAATTGTAGCTATTATGAAACCAGGTCTAATTACAATTTCTATACTGTGGTGCAGCACACAGATGTATGCAAAAACTGCTTTCTTGAAATCAGTTAGCTTGGGGAAGAAGATTAGTAAAATCCTTTGTGAGATCATACTTTATTGATCTAATCAACTTAAGATTGTATTGATTTTTATTTTATGTGGCTACAAAATAAATGTCTGCAGTTCTATTTTATTTTAACTGAAACAAATGTCTAAAAAATGTAATGAATTATTAATGCCTAATTTTAGCTTCTTCTGCTTTGTTTCTAGTGGTCTGAATGAGAAACAAGCACCCAGCCCTGGTACATGTATTGCATAGATCAAGGGGAAAAGTTAACTGCTTATGAGTGACATGGGTCAAATATTACTTTGGAGGCTGAACATCAGTTCAAGATTGTGCCCACTCCCTGTGTAGGTGTGAAAAAAGGAGTGGCAGGAAGAACAATTAAAAGAATCCTCGCTACTTTTGTGCCCTGCACAGGAGTCAGTTTCTCAGAGAACAGGAGAACTGCTGACACTGGACTTCAGAGGGGTAGAAAGGAGGAGAGTCATGGGACTGTTCCTATCAGAACCAGCCAACAGAGCATTTGGGGCACAAAGGAGAGCAAATGCTGCTCCAGTGGAAAATGTGGCACAGCAGCCACACTCATCTAGAGCTCCTCCTTACGGGGGCATCACTATTTCACCCCTCCACTGGAGTAAGGCTTTAGGTTTGAGTGAGAGTGGGGAAGATCATACACGTAAAAGAAACCTATCTGGTGTGTTATAAAAAATCAAATGAGCAAGAATTAACATAGGCATTTCCAATAATCAGGTTATAAACATCTGTATGTACCTGACTGCTTCCTTAGTCACCATCTTTATGCCTTGTATTTTTTTCAGTTCAGAGTTACAATTTTCCATCTTCATCTTATGGGCAGACTCTGATTTAGTTGCTTTTTCATTTTGTTCATAGAGACTCAAGATATCTCTGTGGAGGGAGGTAGTTTCCATTGTTTTTTTTTTGTTCAGCTGAGCAAAAAGGTTTATATTCTTAGGAGCTTGGTTCATATCTCCCCTTTGGCTTTTCAGCAGCGAGGAAGGAAAGAGCTGTATCCTACCTCTGCCTCATAGCAATCACAGCACTGACTGGATCAGGTGTTGGTTGGTGAAATGGATACTAACTAAGCAGCAAGGCTGATGAATTCCCCTCCTCATGAGGGCAGGCAAAAATCATTCTACTAGGAGAAAGTAGGGTCAAAAGGATAGGTAGTCAGAGAACCTGGGTGTTATTCCCATCAGTCTACTCCCATCAGTTCACTTCCTTGCCCACCCTCTGTGACATGGATCAAGATCACCGATGAAAAGTGCTATATAAATCCTCAGCAACATTACTAGCATTATTAGTACTTCTGTCCCTCTGTGGGCTATTGAGTGTGCAGCAGCAGAGACATTCTCACACAGGAGACAAGGGAACAAGGCCACCAATGGCTGCTGCTCCTTACTGTATATGTTCAGCTACTGTTTCCTTAACCACGTAGGAAAGCCCGTGGTCCTTTAGCTGTTCCTGCTGGACTAGGAAAGCCCGTGGTCCTTTAGCTGTTCCTGCTGGACTAAACACCTAGCCCCATTCTCTAGATCAGAAGAGGGACAACCATCCCCAGGTTCAATCCTCTGAAGAGGGAATGAAAAATTAAGAAGTTGCACCAGCCCCTGAATCTAGTGAGAGAAGAGGTAGAACCAGACCCCCAAATACGGACTGTAGAAAAAGCTCTTTTCTATACCTCTTCCCACTTCCACAATTCCTAGTTCTCTGCAGCCGGTGCTGTGTTAATACCCATCATTGTTAGTAAGTGTGTTCACTGAGATGAGTGAGTAGGTGATGTAGGTATAGTGGGGTGGGTGGGGACATAGAGATGGGATGAGTTAGAAAACAGAAGTTCTGTACGGGTGTTGTTGGGAACAAGAAGAGAGGTAAACAGTTTGAAAAGGAAGAGGGAGAAAATACATGTAGGAAGGGAAATGAGGGGGACAAAGAAGATGAATGGACATGGAAAACAATTTAATACCAACTTCAATATATCTGTATTCATTCTCAGACAATCAAAAATAACTCCTTGCAAACATGTTCAGTTTTGATATAGCCATATGTCCCACATGTAATTCCCTGATACCTATTATCAGGCTAGTACAGGTACTCCTACACATGTCCCATCCAATATGACACTGTTACTCTCAATGTCCCCTATTTATTTTTAAATATTTTCAATTCTGATAAATACACCTCACCACCTCAACCCTGGATAAGCATCTTGCACACCTTTGCTGTAGTAGAGGATGTGCTTCTTTAGGAGTTTGTTTGGTTATTTCTGGCAGCTCAAGCACATGATCTTTTTAGGGAGAATATTGTTCCTCTTCTAAGTAATCAGGATACCCCTAGGTAATGATAGCTGGCTCAAAGCTTCCGTATGGCTCACTGGTGATGGTATACAATCTCATACTCAAAGTCATGGGATTACTGCCGACCACGGTCACAGGGGGAGGTCATTTGTGGAAATGTCTAATTTATTAAAGTGATAGCAAGCATGGATTTGTCAAGAACAAATTATGCCAATCCAATCCACTCTCTTCCTTGACAGGGTTATTAGCCTACTGGATGGGGGAGAGAAAGCAATAGATCTGATATATCTTGATTTTAATAAGGTTTCTGACATAGTCCCACGTAACATTCTCATAAGCAATCTAGAGAAATATGGTCTAGATTAAATGACATAAAGTGGGTGCACAACTGTTTGAAAGACTATAGTCAAAGAATCGTTATGAATGGTTCATTGTCAAACTGAGAAGGCATATCTAAAGGGTTCTCCTGGGAGTCAGTTATGGGTTTGGTACTTTTCAAAATTTGCATGAAGGGCTTAGATAATGGAGTAAAGAGTATGCATATAAAATTTGCAGATGACACCAAGATAGGAGGATTTGCAAGCACTTTTGCAGAACAGGATTAGACTTCAAAATGATCTTGATCAATTCGAGAATTGGTCTGAAATTAACAATAAATTCAATAAAGTGTAAAGTACTTCACTTAGGAAGGAAAAATCAAATGTACAACTACACAATGGGAAATAACTGACTAAGTGGCTGTACTGCTTGAAAGGATCTGGGGTGGGTGGAGCTTCCCCATTTGACTGCTGGAAACCGTGACTGGTATGCCATCTTTGTGAATTAAGCAGCACACGCAGTTCACCAGAATATCTCCACCAAGTGTCTCTATTATTGCTTATGCTTCAGGTACATCACAACATAGCAGCAGTTATGTGCAGACCCCTTCCTGCTCAATGTCTCAGCCTTTTATACTGCTAGCTTTCTTCTCAGAGTTATCCAATTGGTGAGCGAATAACCTCATTAGCTCATCATGCTCCCTACAGGTGCAAGTGATCCCTTCCACCCTTCCAAAACAAACTAACTAAGGCCCACCTACTCTAACTATACCCAGTGCCCTGGGTGTTCTAAGTGACCAGGATGCTGGCTTCCACAAGGCTCAACTTATAACTGCCAACAGCACCCTGTCATAGGTCTATATAAAAACTGAATATGAGTCAACAATGTGATGCAATTGCGAAAAAGGTTAATATGATTCTGTGATATATTAACAGGAGTGTTGTATATAAGACATTGTAGGTAATTGTTCCACTTTACTTAGTGCTGGTGAGGCCTTAGCTGGAATAATGTGTCTAATTCTGGGTACCACACTTTCAGAAAGATGTGGAGGAAAGGTTAAAAAAAACTGGGCATGTTTAGTCTTGAGAAAAGAAGACTGAGGGGAGACCGGCTAACAGTTTTCAACTATGTAAAGAGCTGTTGTAAAGAGGACTATGATCAATTGTTCTCCATGTCCACTGAAAGTAAGAGAAGAAGTAATAGGCTGAATCAGCAGCCCGGGAGCTTTAGGTTAGCTATTAGGAAAACTTTCCAACTATAAAGGCAGTTAAGCTCTGCAACGGGATTCCAAACAAGGTTATGGAATCACCATCATTGGAAGTTGTTAAGAATAGGTTGGACAAACACCAGTTAAGGATGGTCTAGGTTTACTTGGTCCTGCCTTAGCACAGGGGACTGGACAGGATGGTCCCTTTCAGCCCTACATTTCTACAATTCTATGAGAGGCAAATGAAGGAAATGAAATGGCAGGAGTTGCCAGTACTCAAGATGGCAACTTTCTGTACTGAAATAACCCTTCTGCTATTGTTCACACAGGAAAAACACCCATTCACACCATTCTAGAACTCTTACAGTTCCACCAGTTTATTTTGTAAAGAGCTGTAACAAGGTGTAACAGCAGTATCAGCAGCTTGACTGATGATACCACAACTTGCTGAGTCATTAGATGGTAGAACTATGTGATCAGTTAACTGTCAGAACACTAGTATTCCACAGTTCACTGGTTAGGCTGTTAAAAAGACCCCTTCTCATAAACAAAAACTGAATTTATAGCAGTGTCTTATATGCCTTCTTTTGTAAGCCCAATATTTTATTTTTATTGGGAATCACCTGTTGCTGAAGTCTTTGTCTTGGATTTCCAAACTCAGTCATTCTGTGTCCATTGTGGTAGATAAGTGTAAGCATTTCCATAGGTGATTTTAAATATGTGTCTGTTTTGGAAATCCAATCACATAGTTATTCGCACTGGATATTGTGTAATAAGAATGTTGAGCAAATGGGGTACCAGTGTGTATTTGCATAGCTGAGATTTCAAGAGTTAATGGAAGTTGTGTGTGCTTTATAAATCACTCAGGTTCTTTCAGTGTTGTTTCTTGCAACCATGACAGACACCAATGAAATAACACTTTCTTTTACTTTGCATCTGCGTTGTTGTAAGTATATGAAGGCATCTGGAAATAATTTGACTGACTTCTAATTCACTGCTTAAGTATGATACATTTAATTGAATATTCCGGATGTCTTTTCCAAAGTATTTTCTCATAACTCTTAGAGAAGTGTTGTAGAAAGCACACCCAATCTGTGCTGAAGGATGAAGCACTGCCAGGCAATTGTGATACATACGCTCTATGCTGCATGATTATATTTTGTTTGAAGTGTTGTCATAGCTGTGTTCCCAGGATATGAGAGAGACAAGGTGGATGAGGTAGTATTTTTTATTAGAGGAAGAGACAAGTTTGGTGACATATAATTTATTGGAGAAAAAGTTCTTTTTGTGGCAGATACAAGCTCTACAGAACTCTGTGAAGCTCAAAAGCTTGTCTCTTCCACCAATAGAAGTTGGTCCAATGAATTATTAGATTGGCAGATAGGGGGAGATATGGGCTAAATAAGGCCTGTTTGTTAGACAGGCCTTAAAGCCCAGCTGCCTAATAAGACTGGACAATCAGAAAACCCAAGGTTATTAAGTTTCCCTGCAGTCATTAGTATCCCCATTCCCAAAGAGAGATGCTCTTCAGTATAGCTTTGAAAGCCTGCAAAATTTGCTCTGGAGCTGTTCAAGCGAATGATAACTGCTCACATTAATATCAAATGTACAGGATGTCATATGGAGGGGGCTGATACTGACAGCCACTGCCAGAGAATGTCATTTCTATTGTGGAGGATTGGATCATGAAGAAATATGCCTGGATGCCACTTGAAGTTTGGAGGAAGATCAAAGCTAGAATCAATGATTACTTGAAACAGAATGCCAGTACTCTAGTCTGCCCCATGACTGAATCTTGTTCCTCCTTCTCCCCTACTTTTTTTATTCACACCTTCTTACTCTTTGACAGCCCAGAATACTGCCAGCTCCACTGAAACCCAACTGTCTGGGCTTGCTGCACACATATGCTTAAAATGGTTTAGAAACAAGTAGAGAACACTTTGCAAGAATGCAGTGGTTATCTTGTATAACCCAGAAAAGAAAGCTGAATGCAAAGTGGCACCCAGGTGAGTTTATGCTATTCTAATTCGTATACTGCCATCATCATCATATTATCTGATCATCCTGCTGTAGGACCTATATGGGTTAAATGGACAGGACACCACCCCTAGAGTCTATAGTCTAAAGGTGAATGTACAGGACTGAGGTGAAGGATTTTGCACCATAATAGGTGTGTTTGTCTTTCTGACACTCTATCTTCCTTTTTCCTCCTGAGGCTCTCCACTAGCCAGTGAATACCAGTGGAGGACACTCTATTCCCTGTCTGTCCTGATGTTTGGTTCTATAGGTGAATTGCAGAGCATATACAGTTGCCAGTCTCCTGCCCTATACCTGCAGAAGCCTGAATTCTTGCATTGTGAACAGGGTCAGGAAGACAGTTTGCCTATGACTGCTATCCATGCAGCATGTAGGGAACCAGGTCCTGCAGGAACTGAGACAGGGCCCAACAGCTCCTCCCAAGGACCTTTATCATATGTAGTTACACATAAAGTACTGCTATCCTGTAACTATGAGTTCTTGCAGCAAGTAACAGAAATTAGTAGTTGCCACAGAAATGGCAGCGGGGGGCTGAGTAAATTCACAGCTTTTTTAAGGCCAAAAGGGACCATTAGATCATCTAGTCTGACCTTCTGTATATCACAATCCATTACATTTCACCCAGTTATTCCTGTATGGAGCTCATACAGAGCATCGGAATGTGTCTAGTTCCAAAACATATTGCAGAAGAACTCCAGATCATTGTGGTTGATTCCCTGAAGGAGCCTGCAAAAGCAGGGGTTTGTTTAGTGGACTCAATCAGCCCTTCACCCAGCATCTAGATATGCACACTCTCCCTGGCACAGCACCCAGTCAAAACAGAAGGGTCAAAAAGCTCAACAAAACTCCAGTGGGAAAATTCCTCATAGGAGAACAACTAATACCAATATCAAGAAAGATGAGCAGCATAAAATCAAATAGTGCAGGCCTTAAATGCAGCAGGAGAAGAAACACAATGGGAAAAAAATGGGGAAAAATCAAAAGAAGAAGTGACACCCCACTGACAACAGTTAAGTATGGTGAATGGGAAAAGGCAAAATTCCCATCAATCTTGGAAGAAAAACTAGCTGTAAAGGACAAAAGTACTATGATAGACCTCATGTATGGGAGGGTGATAGCCACGTGTAATTGCATTTATCATACATCTTTGTCCATCTCTCCTGCACTTCGCTTTCCTGTCACACTAAACCTCTGGGTGGCTTCAGACAGGTTTTGCTTTGTTTTTTAAACAACCAGATGTAGAGATATTTTCTGCTTTCTCCTAAAAAAAAAAAAAGTAGAATTTCACTCCCAAGTCACCCTGGCCTGAGGTCCAGAATGGACACTTCATGCCTAGACTGATCTATTGTGACTAATCAGAACTACAAATGTGTGATTTATATCACTGAAGTAGGGTTAATTTTCACCTTTCCAAAGAAGTCACAACATTTTCTTTTTTGCCTTCACATTTCCCCACATATCAATTGTTACATTTATGGCATTATTATGAATTGAAAAAAGCTATTTTAGAGGTTTGTAAAAGTACTAGTTATAATTTTGCTCTGTCTCAGGTGTCTGGACAGTTGGATTCATGGTAATTGAGGAACCTGTCTATATAGAAGGATTATTTTTAAAGAATCTCTAAAACATTTCTATCTTGTTTCTGCACAATATTTGGCATATACAGAAACAGTGGTGTCCTGTAGCTGGGATTAATTTGGGTTTCTTGTGACTTCATTAGTTGTGAGTCCCCACCAATGCTGATAAAACCTTTGGACTTCAACTGTTCCTGTCTTCTGTATATATTCTTACAATGTTTATTTAACATTCTTATGAATCTGTATAGTACATATAAGTTCCCCAGGCTGTAAAATAAGTGAATCAGACAGGAGAAGGGTACATGAAATCAGTGATGAGATTATATCCAAAAATAAATCAGAATATTTCAAGAATAAAGTAATGAATCCATTTCATTATTTCTTGCAATGAGAACAGCAGTCTGAAAATTGGGAAGTTCAGTATGTAATGCATCATGGACTTTCATACAGAGAGCAGGAAAGCAATTCTAATAAATAGGCAGATCATATAAAAATGATTTGTATCTATATCCATCAGTCTGAACTCTGACAGGACTGTGCCCACTGTTTCCCCCAAAGTAGGTGATAATGAAAAAGTGTCTCTTCCATCTATGCATTAATTTCAAGACTGATTGCACCTAGCCACACTGAATCTGTCCATATCTTTTTCAAGCATGGCAACTAATTATCACAGTTCCTGTCATGTAGATTAGTGCATCAACATTTGGTTTAGGATTGTGAACTCTGCCTACTACAAATCTATATTATGTCAACATACAAACAGTTAAGTAGGCATGCACCATTTCAGAATTCTACTCATACTGTTTTAAGATGTGTTGAGTCCATTTTGTCACGAAAAAATGTTTGTCCATATGTTCTTTAGTTTCAACATGGAACACACAAAGTCTTACATTCTACGTGCATTGCTCACCCTTACTGGATTGAATGTAACATTCTAGTCTAGTCATAACCTATAATATATGTCACAGACTGGATCTGAGCTACGTCAGAGAACACCTATCCAGTCCAACTCTCCAAGACAGCTACATATTCACTACAGGAATGCTTTCAATTAGGTCCAGGATAATGGGGTGAAAGTGGTAGAGTATTTTCTGCAGCAGGACCCCTGTTGTAGAATACCTTAACAGAAGAGATCAGATGGACTTTGTTCTGTTATAAATCATAGAATCATAGGACTGGAAGGGACATTGAGAGCCTTCTAGTCCAGTCCCCTGCACTGAGGCAGGACTAAGTATTATCTAGACCAGCATTCCTCAAAATGGGGTCTGAAGACCCCTGGGTGTGCGAGGGTACTGCAGGGGGTCCGCCAGCCCCACTGATCAACTCCTCCTCCCCCCCGCCCAGTGCATCCTGCTGTTGAACAGCTGTTCAGCGGTGTGCCAGAGGCTCTGGGACGGATGAGGAGTGGGAATGGGGTGCACTCGGGGGAGGGGGTGGAATCATGTCTGGGACCACCAGCCCCACTGATCAACTCCTCCCCCACCCTCCCAGTGCCTCCTGCACGCTGGGGAACAACTGTTCATTGGCATGCTGGGAAGGAGGGGGAGGAGCGGGGGGTGCATTTGGGGGAGCATTGGGGAGGGGGCAGAAAGAGGCAGGGAAGAGAAGGGGTAGGGGTGCAGTGGGGTGAAAAGAGGTGGGGTGGAGCCTTCGGGGAAGGGGTGGAGGAGGGTGGGGCCTGGGGCTGGGGGGGTAGGGCCTGGGGCTGAGCATGGGGGGTTGGGGATCCGCAAAAAATTTAAATCAAAATGGGGGTTCTTGGGTTGCTAAAGTTTGAGAACCACTGATCTAGACCATCCCTGACAGGTGTTTGTCTAACCCGTTATTTAAAATCTCCCATGATGGAGATTCCACAACCTCCCTAGGAAATTTATTCCAATGGCTAACCACAGTGACAGTTTTTCCTAATGTCAAATCCCTTGCTGCAATTTAAGCCCATTGCTTCTTGTCCTATCCTCAGAGGTTAAAAAGAACAATTTCTCCCCCTCTTCTTTGTAACAACCTTTTATATACTTGAAAACTGTTATCATGTCCTGCCTCAGTCTTCCCTTCTCCAGAGTAAACAAACCATTTTTTTTAAATTTCCAATCATATGTCATGTTTCCTAGACCTTTATTTTTGTTGCTCTTCGCTGGCTCGTCTCAAATTTTTCCATATCTTTCCTGAAATGTAGCACCCAGAACTGAATACTACAATTGAGGCCTAATCAGCATGGAGTGAATTGGAAGAATAACTTCTTGTGTCTTGTTTACAATGCTCTTTCTAATACATCCCAGAATGATATTTGCTTTTTTTGCAACAGTGTTACACTACAAAATTCTTTTCAACTTTCCTTTACGGTACTTGTTGAGTATCGGTCTCGTGCCAGTATTTAGCCTTAGATGGAGTTTACCACCATCTTGGAGCAACCCGACTCCAAGAAGACTCCAAGAAGACCCGGTCCTGGTGCGCCGGGGGCCGCTACCGGCCTCACACCGTCCACAGGCTTGGGCCCCCAAGAGCGGCACCGGGTGCGGACCTCACCCATTTACCTCTTAACGGTTTCACGCCCTCTTGAACTCTAGTGTTACACTATTGACTCATATTTAGCTTGTGGTCCACTATGATGTGCATCTCCTTTTCTGCAGTTCTCCTTCCAAGGGAGTCATTTCCCATTTTGTATGTGTGCATCTGATTGTTCCTACCTAAGTGGAGAATTTTGCATTTGTCCTTATTTCATCCTTTTTACTTCAGACCATTTCTCCAGTTTGTCCAGATCATTCTGAATTATAATCCTATTCTCCAAAGCACTTGCAACTCTTCTTGGTATCATCTGCAAACTTTAAAAGTGTACTCTCTTTGCCATTAACTAAATCATTGATGATTATATTGAACAGATCAAACCCAGAATTGATCCCTGTAAGACCCCACTTGATATGTCCTTCCAGCTTGACTGTGAACCACTCTTAACTACTTTCTGGGAACAGTTTTCCAACCAGTTATGCACTCACCTTATAGTAGCTCCATGTAGGTTGTTTTTCCCTAATTTGTTTATGAGAAGGTCATGCTAGACAGTATCAAAAGTCTTACTAAAATCAATATATACCACATCTACCGCTTCCCCCATTCACAAGGCTTGTGACCCTGTCAAAGAAAGCTATTAGGTTGGTTTGACAGGATTTGTTCTTAATAAATCCATGTTGACTGTTACTTATCACCTTATTATCTTCTAGGTATCTGCAAATGGATTGCTTAATTATTTGCTCCATTATCTTTCTGCGTACTGAAGTTAAACTGACTATAAGCTCTTAACTATGTCTTCCCTCTGTAATGGAACATCCTAATTCTAAAAAAAAGTGGGGAGATTGGAGAGCCAAAGGAAGAAGAGAAAACAAAATAAATAATAAATATGTAATCATGTACACTAGGAACAAAGGAAGGTGAAAATATTGCCATTTAGGACACAATAAGTGCTATCTCTAATTGTTGTATAGTGCTTAGATACCACAATGATAGATACCCTACAAGAATAATAGATAGATTATATAAAGTGGTGATTGTGCAAAATAAATGGTTATAACTTCAGCAATCCAGAAAAGGGCACTCAAGATTTACTTATCAGTGCAAAAATAGTCTATGACAAATGAGCGCTATCAGTCCTGCAGAAGTCCATGTTCAAAAGGCTAGATGTGGTGAACAAACATTGCCAAGTAATGCAGGAAAAGTGCTATCCAAATTGGAAGAGGTAAAAAGACCAATCATGCTTACATCAGACCAAGTACCTCCATGATTCTGACAATAAGAAGTATTTGTTCACAATGAATATTTGACAGATGTATCATATGGGCTAATGTTTTTCCAGAATTTCATTTATATTCATCCAAAAGTAATAAATATAATACTAATTGCTTATATACAGTATGTGGAATGCAGACACACACACATTTACACAGACTGAGTTTTACTGGTATTTAGGGAGGTGTTGTTCTCAGTACTTGAGTGCTCTTCGACTTATTAAATTTTTTAGATAGCTACCACTCATTTAAGGAGACCCCATTTAGAATACCAAGGTTAGAAGGGACCTCAGGAGGTCACCTAATTCAATCCCCTGCTCAAAGCAGGACCAATCCCCAGACAGTTTTTTGCCCCAGTTCCCTAAATGGCCCCCTGAAGGATTGAGCTCACAACCCTAGGTTTATCAGGCCAATGCTCAAACCATTGAGCTATCCCTCCCCCATTTATGATTTTTCCATTGAATGTTTTAATTCCATAGGAGGAGGGATTCTGTTTTTTGTTTTTTTTTTCCCAATTGGGTACAGGATGTTGACCTATCAATGATATTTGCATGTTAATTTGTGATCTTATTCACATATGGCTATATAATTGGTGAATTGTGTGAATATGGTGAATTGTGTGATGTAAGCACACTTTTCACAGAGAGGTCAACACAAATTCAATTGAAATGAAAAGTAATGGATGTAAAGAATGTCTGCCCCTTTAAAAATTGAATCAATATTTATAGATATATAGAGGAAAAGGGAAAAAGAAACAAATTGTGCCCCCTCTATCTTTCTTTTTGTGACACCTATGTATTTGACATCCCAAGGAAGAGTTTACAGCTATAATTCTAAATCAAGAACAGACCCAAGAACAAGACTAGGATAAGAAATGCCAGTTGTAGTCAATCTTTTAAAATAAAACTGAATTTATCAGAGCTGCAGACCAGAGAGGAAAGCTGAGAAGAACCAGTGAATGGAGGGATATATCGGGGAACAATTAAGAGATAAGAAGAGATAGGAGAGCAATTGACTACCTGAGATATGGTGAATACCCAGCTAGCAAAATAAAGCCAATGACAGAAGAGATCAGATAACTTGGAAACTATGGGAAACTCTAGGGATTTCATTGCCATTGATTCACCTGGAGGAGGCTAGGGATCAGAACTATTCAAGGAAGGGCCAGGGAAAAAGCGGATTCATCTGAGAATCCAGAAAGGATGCCTGAAGAACTGGAGAATAAGAGATGCTGAGTAAAGAGGGAACAAATGGGAAAAAAAACAACACTGTTACAAAGAGCTTCTCAAAACTCCAAATGCCCAATGGTTTACAAAAGCTTTGCTATTTTTTCTAGAACCAAATATTTTCATTTTATTTTGAAAAGGCTAACTTGTTTAAACTGTGTTAATTGATACACCTAAGAGATTTGTTAAGTTTTAATTTAGCTTTATAAAGTATATTTGATGAAAATGCAACATATATTGTTTGGAGT
The DNA here is from genome assembly GCF_013100865.1 of Trachemys scripta elegans. Lineage (NCBI taxonomy): Eukaryota > Metazoa > Chordata > Testudines > Emydidae > Trachemys > Trachemys scripta. Next base: position 230,541,915 of record NC_048299.1, on the reverse strand, counting down.
TTTTTTGACCAGCCTAGTGAAGAGTTGCAGGAACTGAAGGAAGAGGTTACAACAAGAATTTTAGATCAAGAACAGACCAAAGGACTATATTATGACCTCATTCTTAGCTCCTGAAACTCTTCATTAAACTGCATATTATTATATGTTATTCTGAAATGAATATTATTTGTTATTTAAAATTGTGTAATACTTTTACCCATTGAGTTGAGAAAATTTCAAAGTCCTGAAATCAGATGAGGTTCCTCTGGACATTGAATAAAATGCCAGAATGTTGGGTATGTTTATGTGAAGTCCGAATCAAGGAGGTTGCTATAGACCCTTCACTGTGAGTTTTATGCCATTTTAACAATGGTCAAAACTAGCATAGTAAGATATGTCACGAGTCAAATGGTCTTTCAAAGGGAATATTTCCATTTCATTTAAATTGAACACGCTTTTGGGAAGTGACCCAAGAAAGACTGTAGAAATACAAATGGAATTTTACAGTAAAGAACAATTTGTGTAGTCCTTGTTTTGATCAATACACCTGAATGATCACTATATACTTTACCATAAAACCATAAACTTTAAAAATCAGATCAATTAATATAAGAAAAAATTTAGTCTTGCAAGGATATAACAAATTCTACTAAATATTTTAATGCCAAAGCAGGGAAGTAAGAAAATTGACTTTCTGAACAAGCTGTGCATTCTTTACCTGCAACCAAGTACCCCTCAAAATGTAAAATATTTTTCCTTCCTCTGAAAATAATGAAAAAAATCACTTCAGATCTGTTCCTTATGATCAGATACCTACTGATTAGTTTAAGTGAGGGGCAAATACCTTGGCATAAATGGGGAAAAGGTTTTAAAGTACCTTTTGTTCAATACAGAGAAATAAACGTAAACAGTGATCATTAAAACTGAATTCCAATATAAATACATATATTTTCCTTTATGACCAATTGAGAGTTTCTTTTCTTGAATATGCTGTGATTCTCCTGTGGTGTAGTTGAAAAAGTCCAGTGGAACTTTGCTGTGAACTTTGTGAGGGAGGGATTTACAGGTGGGCGTACAAAATCATTTAGTCATCTCGGGCATCTGCAAAACTGAGGTTTGATTTTTTTTCTGACAGCAATTAAATCTATTTTAACACTACTTAAATTATTCAACTTACAAATATGTAGCAACATATTAGGACCTAGAACAGGTATCAGGGCAGAGTACAGAATGAAGAGTGGCAAATTCATAATGAATAATGATAATAATGAGAGGAAGATAAAAATTGTATGGGAGAAGGTCCTTTTAAATGCCCAAAACTGTATTTGAAGAGAGATTTTTTTTAAATAGTTTTATTTCAAAACTTTTATCCCAGGATGATGATAACTCAACACCAGAGGAAAAATAAAAAAGAAGATCTGGGGTTCTGTAAATAAGGAACAGAGTATCCTGGCTTAGATCATTCTGCTGATGGCTTCCTTCTATTTTCTTTGAATGTTCAGAATGTATTCTTTGAATGTTCAGAAAAGAAATGGCATCTTTAAACAAGAGATAAAGTATAAACATACACATTATAAAATGTGTATTATAATTTACGAGAGACACAATTTTCACAAACAAGAATGCTGTAGTATTATTAAAATAATTATCAGAATGCATAAAGTATTTCTCTGAAGCTGAACAGCCAACAAAATTTGCAAACTCTTTACATCCATCTAAGAGAAATGGAATTAAGTGTTTGAAGGCTATGCAGAAACGTAATGGCAATGGGGCTTACTAAATTTTTGGTGTCATGTGGTCCACATTCTGATACCACTGCTCTGATCTGCCCTCAGACAAAAGAGTCGGTGACCGGTTGACTTGTACTTACACAGAAGACTGTGGCTAAGCAGTAAGAGGGCACAAGTCTAATCTTCTCTGTGCAAAGCAAGACATTGGGCTTGAGTTGTTTTGAAAAGAGAGCCAGGTAGGCCACCATAGTGACAGTATTCAGAGATCTTTGTTTACAGTGGAAGAAACAGTAGGCCTTCTCTTCCCTTGCCTCCTTTTATTCCCACCTTCTCTCTCTCCATTCTTCACTGATGTCTAACCTACAAAGATGCTACCAGTGGTCCAACACAGTTTTCTTTTTCTTGCAGTGTTCAGCTTTCACAGACATAGGCCCACGGTCAGACAACCACTCTATTCTTTGCCTCTGGAGGCAGACCAACAGCCCAGATCTTACATGGACTAGAAGCTTGTACAGTGCACATCCACACCACTGCCAGTGATGTGAGTGAGCCAGTGCAGAAAAGTATTTTAAACATCCTGGCAAGAAGACAACTCAACAGAAGACAACTGCGGGTAGGGGAAGCACATGGCAGGGAGGAGGATGCTGATGAAAGGCACAGAGGAGTGGGGAAAGAGGAGGACCAAGAACTCACCCTAAATAATTAATTAAACTAGTTAAGAGGTGACAGTGAGCTATATACACATCTTAAGAAATATGCTAAAACTGTCTCATTAGGACAGTGTTTCCAGCCAGTGGGATGGTCTTTTCCTTTGGATGGTCAGCTATTCCATACAGTAATGAGAGATAGGGTGGGGGAGAAAGGGGAAAACAGCAAGACCTCAAATCTGCCCACCCCAAACTACAGATATATTCCTGTAGCTGTAGGTAAAGCAACAAGTGGTTCAGTGAAAGCTAAACCAATAGCCATACCCACTTTCATGTTGTTGCTTAATGCAGCTGGCCATGAGAGCAATTAACATGTACCAGATTGAAGGCTCAAGAAGCAGACTAATCATCCAAGCTTCTCAACTCCCCCCTCCTGTAATTCAACCCTGGATACACACGTGGCTTGCCCCTACAGAGCCACTCCACTCTGATACATAGAACAGCATGTAGCCTTGTTGAGGGGTGGGATTCACTGGAGAAGGAGAAAAACATAAAATCTAAACCCAAAACAATAAAGTAGAAAGTAAAAAACAACCAATCCACCCCAACCCCCAAGACATTAAAAATAAGGAAGAAAAATGATCAGAGAAAGAAGAGGTCGAGAGAGAGAGAGAATGGAGAGGAAAAGGGAGAGATGACATTTGGAACACTGGATCTGCCAGGCACCTATCTGCAAATCCATTAAAGTGGGGACACCAACCAAAGAAAAACATCATTAGAGGTTTTTAATTTGATCAAATATTTAATCAGCTTCTGAGGTCACAAATGTGAGGATCTGTAACCCAATAATGTGAATTGCTTCATAGATATTCATTCCCAGCAGAAAAAGAAGAATATTTTTTACTAACTGTTCTTTATACCAAAATGTATATTTTATTCCTGATGCCTAGAATTAGCAGTTATTTAAACATTTTATATTGACAGTGTACAGCATTTACTATTTTAAAGAGATAAGATATTGCAGGATGAAAAATACAGTTTGATAAGAGAATATTACCTTGTCAATGGACTCTGATTTCTTTCCTATAAATTTATTTCCATGTTTAAAGCCTGAATATTCTGTTCTGTAGAATACAGATTTTTAGTACATTGTATGAGCTGTTCTTTTGATTGCTTCAGCTCCTTCTGCAGCTTTGCTAATGTTTCATCATAAAACTCAACCTTTGAACAAAAGAAGAAAAATTAAATCAATGCTTGCAGCAAATCTCAGTGGCCATTATCAGCTCTTCTTCAAGGAAGGCCATTTACCTATTGCCTAATGAGCAAAAGCAAAAATATAAGTCCAAAAAATAAAATGCACATGAGATCATACTTTGTAATTTCTGATCTAATGCCTTAAATGTACAATTTCTTCTGTATATAAAACTGTGTTTACATATTAATAAGTTATGTTACCCTCTTTCCCGTTTTTAATAAAAAAAACATGTATTTGAGAAATTCTAACTTGCCTTTGGCAGTAAATGTGAACATTGATGAATAAAAGGTTGGGTTTTCATTTATAGCTCAGGTACTTTAATGTTGCGCATACAAATATTTTGCTATCCATATTTCAAGATTTTTCCAGACTTTTCCGTTAACATATTAGGTTTAGAGTAAACTAAGCTAGCATCAATGTCTCTCTTCATCACCAAACAGTACAGACTCAATGCAACTCCAGTGTTCTCTTATGTGACAAAAGGTATAAAATACTTTCTCTTTCCCCCAAAAAACAAAAGCCAGCAGAAAAATTATGAAGATTTTTGTCACAGTTGTTCTAAATTGTATTGGAGAATTTCTTCAAAGTCAGAAAATGAAGCAGCAGAACAATTTACATTATGTTTTTATAAGAAGGAGACTTTTTTCCAAAGAAAAGACTGACCACCATCTATTTTTATCCAAGAAGTTTTTAGGAATATGAAAATTATGTATAGCAATTAGACAATTCATACAGATGGTTTCTGAAACCACTTCCTCAGCTGTATGGTCACTAGATCTCACCTTTGATCTGAGGTGTTTGCAAAGATATGTGTAAGTTACACCCATATGCTGGCCAGATCTCCAGGCCTAGAACAAGGGAAGAAGGTCAGAATGGTGCACACCTGAGTTTTGTGGGGGCCTAAACACAATTTTGTCAAAGGGGCTTCTAACATCCTTGCATCATCTCTCACAACTAGGTAAATTAAATATCTAAGTACAGATTTTGCATGGTAGTATTCTTTATAAATCAACATGCTTGGGTTTTGTGATTACTGTTGTATAAGTAAGGAGTGTTCTCTTAACTTCTAGATTTTTCTGGAAACTCCATTTGAACCGCTAGTCAAAAATCAAGATGCATAAATTTACAAAATGCATCAGATTCTCCATGTTCCAGTTAACATGGACTTAAGTTCTAAACTAGAGGATAAGCAAAAAGGGTACTCAATATGACAGGAGAAATAGTGGAGGTATGAACATGTATCTATGCAACAGTACTTTTAGAAACTTTCATTTACACATAAGGAAATTGCATGTATCTTTCCACAGATTCCCCTCACCTATTCTGGAAGAAAAAGGTTCTAGAGGAATGCTAAGATGCTAAAGTTCTTAAGGGAAATGTAGACATATAAAATATTTGAAGATGTAGATTCTAAATAGTGTAAACAGAGAATTCCTTATTGATAATTTCCTTTCTGCTAGCAGTATCTCCCACAGTCTGGGCTGCTCTCCTCTCTGCAGCTTCATGGAGACAGATCAGCATTTTGGCTCTGCACGCTCTGGCCACACCCTCTCTGCTCCAGCTTGCTGCCAAATGAGTTATTCCCAGCTGTAAAACTTGCATACCACTATTACCAAAATATTCCGGAGACAATAAAATAACTATGTACATATAACCCACGAAATCCGATCCGATGGTAATGATTCCACTTAATTTCTGGTGTTCATTAGCCATCTAGAGTGGGTAGAATTGTGGGGGACATTGCTAGAAGAAAGGAAATCATCATCAAGAAATGTTCTTATTCTGGAGCCCAGCATCTCCCACAAATCTGGACATCTGGGAAATAGTGAGCAGTGAACAAATAAAGGGAAAGTTATGAAAACAAGAGTTTGGTAAATAAATATCCCCCTTTTTATGAGCTCGCTCAAAGAACTATATTATTTCTGGGATGCCACCTGCAGTACCTTGCTGACAAAGGAGACCTCTACAGAAGATAGAAGGTCCACCTTGTAGGGTTTAATAAAGGTGTTAGCTGTAGACCAAGTGGCCGCTTTGCAAACTTCTCAAGTAGACACACTTCCTTGTTCCACCCCTGAGGTGGCTAAGGATCTCATGGAGTGTGCCTTGATCCCTTCCAGGACAGGAACTCCTGATGATTTGTAGGCTCCCATGATACATTGTTTAATCCATGTAGTGATGGAGGACTTGGAAGCTCTGAGTCCCTGTCTCTTTGGGTGGAAGGACACAAATAGGGAGCTCAATCTTCTTGTGGAGTCTGTACACTTGAAATAGATTTTCAATGCTATTCTGACATCTAAGGCATGCCACCCCTTTTCAGTTGGATGTTGTAGTTTTGGACAGAGTGAAGAAAGCACAACCTCTTGGAAAGTGTGGAAGGAGCAACTTACCTTAAGAAGAAAGGATTCTGGTGTCCTGAGCACCACTTGTCTTCATGGCACACACAGTAAGGCTCTCATATACATAGGGCTGCCAGCTCCGACACTCACCTGGCAGACCTGACAGCTACCAAGAAACACTCTTAATGGATAAATAAAAAGCCAACACTGAAGGGATGGCTTATCAGGGCCATCAAAACTAGCAGAAGGTCCCATTTTTGGAAGAGTGATATACCTATCTCATAGAGCAGGAAGGGACCCCAAAAAGTCATTGTGTATAGTCCCTGGCTTTCACTAGCAGGACCAAGTACTGATTTTGCCACAGATCCCTAAGCAGCCTCCTCAAGAATTGAACTCACAACCCTGGGTTTAGCAGGCCAATGCTCAAACCACTGAGCTATACCCCCCCCTCCACTTGAACTGCTCAAAGGAATCAGGCTAATTGTGGATTCTCTCCCAGGGAGTCTGAGGATCCTGCAGAAAGAAACCTCTGTCTATGCTTTCTTGGAGAAAATCCAAAGTGGATGGAATTCCAGGATCTCTGGTATTTGCATTTTGCCCTTGGCACCATTTGTTGAATCTGGATCAGAGAGAAAGAGAGAGAGAGAGGAGTATGCTTTTAGTATCAATATCTTTCTAGACCAAAGCTATGTCTGGATGACTCTTGAGGACAGAGAGAGACCTTTCAGCACTTCCCTCTCAATAGTCAGGCTATGAGTTGAAGCCATTTTGGGTCCAGATGAAGAAGAGGACCGTGTGAGATGATGTCTGGTGTTCACAGAAGCTGAAGTGGGGGCTCCCATGTCATCTCTATAAGGTCTGAGAACTAAGGTCTCCTTGACCAATGAGGAATTATCACTATTACTGTCATTTGTTCTCATCTTATTTTCTGGATCAAATTCCTCAGTAATGGTAAGGGTGGAAAAGCATAAAGTAGGTCCTGCAACCAACTTCCCCTTTATCCTAGGGATCTGGGGTCTGCCTCCTTTGTGAAGTATTTACAGGATGGGGGACTCTAGCCTCAGAGCAGTGACTCTGAAAAGGATTTAGGTGACATAGTTGATAATCAGCTGAACATGAGCGCCAAGTTCTACACTGTGGCTGTAAGGTCTAATGCTATCCTTAGATGTATAAACAGGAATATAGAGTCAGAGAAGAGAAGTTATATTACCCCTGTATTCAGTACACTTTCATGCTGTATTTTATACTTCTAGAAGGATGTTAAAAAACTGGAGAGGATTCAGAGAAGAACCTCAGGGATGGTTAAAGGATTGGAAAACATACCTTATGGTGAGAGTATCAAGGAGCTCAGTCTAGTTAGATAATCAAAGAGAAACTTAAGAAGTTTATCTGAAGTACTGATATGGGGTCCACAAATTGTTAATAGAGGGTTCTTCAATGTATCAGACTACAGTATAAACAAGATGGTTGGAAGCTGAAGCTAGACAAATTCAGGCCAGAAATAAGGTGCAACTTTTTAATAGTGAGAGTAACTAACCATTGGGATGTCTTACCAAGGGCTGTGATGGATTCTCCATCACTAGAAATTTTGAAATCAAAATTGGATGTTTTTCTAAAAGATATGCACTAGATTAACCACAGCTATTGGACTTGAAGTAAAATTAATTCAAAGAAATCTTATGGCCTTTGTTATGCAGAAGGTCAGACTAGGTTATCACAATGGTTCCTTTTGGGCTTAAAAATCTATAAATTATTATGATCTTCTGTAACTAAGCAATATTTACGTCTGGCAGTTAAAAGTTCCATTTGAATGGATTCAAATGGACCAAAAGTTCTCATATTCAAACTGTAAAGTCCTTTCTATTGAACTCCTTGCAAGAAGGAAAGATGACATAGAAATGACAAACTCTTCCATCTATACCTCCAAGATGCGTTGCTTCTGAAAGATCAAAGTTGGTTAGACTAAAAGCTTAATGGGACTGGTTGCATCCAACAGCAAAAGAAACATGATTTGTCTCAGAGAAAAGGGGATCCAATATTTATAAATGTAGGTATGCTATCGTACATTCATAGTTTTAGTACTATAATGTGCAACTGCATATAGTCCAGGAGTATGGCTTTCACTGAATATTTATGTTTAGATAAATTCCACAACACCCCCCCCCCACACACACACAAAATAACCCGAACATTAAAAAACTTTTCTAAACAGGCCAAATATTATAATAGGAAGCATTTACTGATACTTTTATTACCACAAAAGTTATACCAAAAATACATCATAAATATTAAAACATACATATTTATTAGGAAATTAAAGTTAAAATGTATTTACTCAAAGGTTTTGATGACATGTATTCATTTATATTTTTAGAGCAGCAGTATATAATGAATCTTAAATAAAAATGAAGATACAAGTTCCTTTGCCACTTGCAGACTACAATGAAAAGCATATCTTCTCCTTGACTTATAGCCGAGGTTTCATTTGAGTGTTCAAATACTTTTTGAATGCATACACCTGGTGTTTCTAGGGTTACTTGGGCAAGAAGTGAGGTTCACTCGAGAACAGAATAAAATTTGAATTTAATGAACAAAAAGGTATGTCTATATTGCATTCATGGGGCATGACTGAGGTTTGAGTAGAAATACCCGAGCTGGCTTTAATCCAGCTAACCTAGATCCCTAATCAGTGAAGTTGCACCAGCACATGCTTCAACACAGGCTGTATAAATATGCCCAGAATCCTTGGTATGTCTAATCAATCTGCAGTCACATCCTGTGATTGAAGGAGTACTGTAAATAAGTACTGTAAATAAGACATATTCATGCATAGAAATCTACACATTGTGCTAGTCAGAATACAGCAGATACCTGTCATTATTGGTCCCCTTCTGGCAGCAGCATAGCAGGAAGCAGAGTGAGAGATCAGCACAAGGTCCCAGCAGACTCCTGCCACTCGGAAACAGCAGCAGAACTTTCAGGGAGTATCTTAAAGTCTCAGCCCCTGAATCTCCACTCCCCAGCAAAACCGACAGTGAGTCAAAGCCTGCAATGATTGGTCCCTGCTCCACCCTCACTCCATCAGCCAAAAGCCTTCTGGGGATCCCAGAGCCCAGAACCTCACACTTGTCAGGAAAAGATCTGCAGTAGCCTTAAAGCTCCAGCTTCTGTAGCACCCACCAGCTTTGGCACCACGGCCGGCAAGAAGCTGGTAGTGAGGTTTTTGCACACCCTAGCAATGTCCGGATGTCAACAGAACTCTGGACTTTACATTTACATTTTTTATTTGAGAGAAGTGAGTGTTCTCCTGTCACATCTCAGATTCCCAAACTCCATTTTCTGACAAACCTCACCCTCCCAAGCCACCATGCATCTCATTCCATCTCTTATCCTTTTAAACATTCCCTTCCTCCCTCACATCTGCTTTTCTTCTCTTTCTATTCACTTCTGTCCCCTCACTCGCCAGCATACTCATCCCTTCCCCCGCTTTTTCATGCCTTCTTCCCTCTTTGACTCATTTCTACCCCACCAAACAAAAGCACAAAAACTCCTTAACTATAATCCAGAGAACAAACCCTCCACCAAGACACATGCAAAACCACCAAAGCAAACTCCTGTACTGTTATTGCATTTTTTGTCCTCCTTTGCTATTAATTTCTCCCTTTGTACACATCACTTATTTTTATTTACATGTTAAGCTGTTCAGGGCAAGAACCTCTCTTTTATATGTTTGTGAAGCACACTCTTGAATGATAAAATAAATCATCATAATATGATTCTTTTTTAGAAAATAAGTCTTTGTATAATCATAATGAGAAGGTAGATTTTTTAAAAAACCCAATACCATTAATTCAGATGATCATATTAAAAAAAGAAGAAATATTCCTTTTTATTGAATGTGTTTATTTTCTGCAATATTTCTGATGTTTGTGTTGAAGGTGAATTCTGAATTTCATGTGGATTTTACAGTTAATATTATTTAAACTATATCTCTTTATCCAGTGGAAAATCCTTAAAAACAGCTACTATGCAACTCCAAACACTAAAATCATAGTTCACTTATTATACCTGTGACTATTACCCGAGCAATGTGGTGTTTTATCTGTTTTTATGCTGCAGCCAAGTTCAGCTGGAGAATTTTGAGCCGAGACTGCTCTTCCAACAGCTCCTCCCGTGCACAGGGATATTTGTCCTGTGTCTGGCCAATCTCTCCTTCCAGTTTGGCTATGCCATTTTCATGGTCTTTAAACTTAAAAAATAAAATAGTTAAGATTATGTGTGATAATTTAGTTGGAGAAGCTTTCACTCCTACCAAATCTACATTCCTTCTCCTAAATGTATCCAACTTAAACAAATATGTTATTGTCTTCCTTGATTTTAATTCACCATGTTCCCTTGTTAATTGCAGAGATGAAGATTTTACGTAATCACACTGTTCCATTTTTTACCTAAGGAGCATTTGTATCAAGTTAAAAGTAAAATTAAAAAAATATTTTCAATTTCAATATTGATTCATAGATTCCAAGGCCAGAAGGAACCATTGTGATCATCTAGTCTGACCTTCTGCATAACATAGGCCATAGAAGTTCCCCAAAATAATTCCTAGAGCAGATCTTTTAGCAAAACACCCAGTCTTGATTTAAAAATTGTCAGTGATGGAGAATCCACCACAAACCTTGGTAATTTGTTCCTGTGGTTAATTATCCTACTGATAAAAATGGACACCTTATTTCCAGTCTGAATTTGCCCAGCTTCAACTTCCAGACAATTGGATCATCTTATACCTTTCTCTCCTAGGTAGAAGAGCCTATTATCAAATATTTGTTCCCCATGTAGGTACTTACAAATTGTAATAAAGTCACCCTTAACCTTCTCTTTGTTAAGCTAAATATATTGATCTTTTTGAGTCTATCATTATAAGACATGTTTTCTAATCCTTTAATCATTCTCATGGCTCTACTCTGAACCCTCGCTAATTTATCAACATCCTTCTTTAATTGTGTACACCAGAACTGGACACAGAACTCTTGCATTAGTGGTATCAGTGCCAAATACAGAGGTAAAATAAAATAACGTCTCAATTCCCACTCAAAAGACCCCTGTTTATACATCCAAAGATTGCATTAGCCCTTTTGGTCCCAGCATCACACTTGGATCTCATGTTCAGCTGATTATCCACTACAACCCTCAATCCTTTTTAGAGTCATGGCTCCCCAGAAAAGAGTCCCCCATCATGTAAGTGTGGCCTGCATTCTTTGTTCCTAGATGTATACATTTCCATTTGGCCATACTATAACGCATATTGTTTGCATGTGCCCAGTTTACAAAAGTAATTCAGATCACTCCCTACCAGTGACCTGTCCTTTTTGTTCTTTTTTCCACTCCACCAAATTTTTTTGTCATCTGCAAACTTTATCAGTGATTTTATGTTTTCTTCCAGATCATTAACAAAATGTTAAATAGTGTAGGGCCAAGAACTGATCTCTACAGGACCCCATGAGAAACACACCTGTTCAGTGATGATTCCCTGTTTACAGTCACATTTTGTTGATTTTATATCATTCTATTTTTTTTAATCAAAGTGTCGTGATACCAAGTGAAATGCCTTACAAGATATCCAAGTATATAAAATCAACACTATTACCTTTATCAACCAAACCAAATCTCATCAACAAATATCAAGTTAATTTGATGGAATCTATTTTTCATAAACCCTTTTATTATATTACCCTCCTTTAATTATTTATTAATCGAGTCCAATATCAGCCACGCCATTATCTTTCCCAGCATCTCTGTCAAACTGACAGGCCTGTCATTACATGCGTCATCCCATTTACCCTTCTTAATATTGGCACATTAACTTTCTTCCAGTCTTCTGGAACTTCCCCAGTGTTCCAAGACCTACTGAAAATCAACAATGATTGTCCAGTGACCATCTCAGCTAGCTCTTTTAAAATTCTTAGATGCAAGTTATCCAGACTTGCTGATTTAAAAATATCTAACTGTGATAGCTACTGTTTAACATCCTCCTTAGTTACTGTTGAAAAGGAAAAAGTATATCATAAGACATGAAAACATCATCTTTTTTCTCCCCAAATACACAACAGAAATATTTACTGATCACTTATGACTTTTCTGCATTTTATTAATAATTCTACCATTTCCATCTAGTAGTAGACCAATACCATTATCAGGACTATTTTTGTTTCTAATATACTTTAAAAACTCCTTCTTATCCTTAATTTTACTGTCCACAGAATTTTGTGTCCCTGTTTCCCTTTTCAATTTTCTACAATTCCTAGCTTCTGAGTTACATTCATTATTATCAACTTCCCATTTCTTCCATTTAATTCATATATAATTTTTAACTGCTGCCTTTACTTGCCCTCTAAATCAGGTTGGTTTTTTAACCATTTTGGCCTTTTTCCTTGATTTTAGGAATGTGGCTTTTTTGGGCACCTAGTAAAGTATCTATAAACGACTCCCAATTATCATTCTTTTTTTTTTTCTGATTAAATTCTTCTTCCCAACTGATATAATCTAAGGTGGGCATAGCATGATTTATGGGCACTGCTGAAGACATTAAGTATGTACAATAGAAATAAATATTTTGTCTTATTATATACCTGCTTCCATAATCAGAGGTTGAATTTAACACAAAGCTTATTCAAATACATGAGCATTTCCCAGCTTTGTTGGATGACACTTGACGTCCCTGTGCCTCAGTTCTCCCATCTGTACAAATGGGGATAATGATGATTACTTCCTTTGAAAAGAACTTTGAGATCTACAGATGAACACTGCTGTATCAGAGCCAGGTATTATGATGATGATTAGGTATGCATTGTTTTAAGAGCTGTGATTCCCCCCCGCTCCTTTTTATAGTTCTGTCATTTGGATGCCAATTCTGCAAGTATCATCCAAAATGGAATATCCAATTTCTGACTATAGATCCCAATCCAAACGCACATGAACACGTGTAGAGATATCAAATAATTCAGACCTTTCCCATCCACACAACAAAAAAAGAATGGGGATGGTGATACAGAAGTAAATGGTCATTTCAACAACTAATATGTAACTGCCCCATGGGTCCATCATTTCAGTTCTCTTCCCCCCTTTTTAAATGTAATCATTTAGGTAGTTACAAATAATTTGAAAAAAATTGGCACATATTTTGCACATAGCCAGCTGTTAAAAGTTATTAACACTGCAGAAAATTATACATTCTTCATTCTTCTATCAAATATCAGGGCAGATTCTTGTGTATAGTTCCTTCTTCTCAACAAATGTAGACAGTACTATTATTTATTTTTATTTCCCTCAATTTTTTTAAATATAGCAATGTAAAATACAACTATACAATTGCATTTTTAGAAGTCATCCTCCTGCATAAAGATATCCTTTGTATCCAGCAAGTGGAAGATAAGTTATTCTTGTTCTAACTTGTTAATGAAAGTGTAGTGATTTCCTCACCAGCTGTTTTCTGGGGCTAAAAACTAGAGCTGCAAGACAAAGGTCAGTCAGAAGCCCCTGCCCCAGTATTAGAGAGTTGGAACATTTCCAGTTTTAGAGGGAGAAAACAGAGAATGAGTCTTAACATAAGTTCACACTTTTAGCTGAAAATGCGATTTAGGGCTTGTGGCTGAGAGTAGGCTAATTTTCAGAATGGGAAGGATTAAAGTCTTTTCTGATGGTAAAAAGGAGAAGGGGAAAGGCTGGCTTTCTCTCATTTTAGAAAAAAAGTCTAATGAGACTGAAAAAGGGATGGGGAATCTGGGGTGCCTAAAAACGGACTTTTCTCATTCCTAGGAGGAGAAAAAATGTTGTTGTCAGAGCAACTCTGCGTAAAATTAAAAGAAGAGGAAGAAGAGAAGGAAGAAGAGAAAAAGACTTCTTCCCCAGTTGTTTGAATATTATGTATTTGTGGATCACATGTTCTGGATGGTACACTTTATTATTGGTTTGGGTGGTGTGTATTGTTTATTGATTTTTTCTTGGCATGTCTGAATAAGAAGAAATAAGAAAATGAAATCTTCCTTCTCTAGAGTCTGCTTTACCTCCCCACCTATGTGCTGTCAGAAACATCCTGACACCCTGCTGCCATAGTGTCATAAGTTGACTGGTATAAAAGAGAATCAGAAATGATTTTTTCCCCTCATCCCAAAATTCTATTGCCTTTTTAGAATCATACACGAATAATAGATGATTAGGGTTGGAAGAGACCTCAGGTGGTCATCTAGTTCAACCCCCTGCTCAAAGCAAGACCAACCCCAACTAAATCATCCCAGCCAGAGCTTTGTCAAGCCGGGCCTTAAAAAACCTCTAAGGACGGAGATTCCACCACTTCCCTAGGTAACCCATTCCAGTGCTTCACCACCCTCCTAGTGAAATAGTTTTTTCCTAATATCCAACCTAGACCTCCCCCACTGCAACTTGAGACCATTTCTCCTTGTTCTGTCATCTGCCACCACTGAGAACAGCCGAGCTCCATCCTCTTTGGGACCCTCCTTCAGGTAGTTGAAGGCTGCTATCAAATCCCCCCTCACTCTTCTCTTCTGCAGACTAAATAAGCCCAGTTCCCTCCGCCTCGCCTCATAAATCAGTCCCCTAATCATTTTCGTTGCCCTCCGCTGGACTCTCTCCAATTTGTCCACATCCCTTCTATAGTGGGGGGCTTAAAACTGGATGTAATACTCCAGATGTGGTCATACATGCCATCATCCACATACAGCTGTGCCTGCAGCCTCTACATAAGACAGTCATAGAATTGTTGCTCTCACCTACAGGAGTCCTGATACGACACAGCTAATTTCCACAGACAATCAAAACAATTCTGTATGGCTAGAAAACGTAGCTGGATTAAGCGATGGAACTAAGCTAATAAGCACTAAGTTCATTCTGACTGATGTGTAGGGCTTTCAGGCCCTGAAGAGGAGGAAGGAAAGTAGTAAGGGAGGAGAAAGATTAAAGAGCCTGGTTCAGAGTTAAAGATGGTTCTAGAGAGTTTATTTGTAAGGGGTTTAGAATTTGGTCCTCCAGCCTCAAGCCTTCTAGCTGATTCTGTATACAGTAACTCCTCATTTAACCTCCTCCCGGTTAACATTGTTTCGCTACTAGGTCGCTGACCTATTACAAAACATACTTCTGTAAAGTTTTGCAATGTTCCCTTATAATGTTGTTTGGTTCCCCCTGCTCTGCCCTGCCCTGCTGGGAAGCAGGGTCAGGGTAGAGGGGCGTTCCAGCCAGGGAGTGGGGTGAGAGCATGTGGGCTTGCATGTCAGGTGCGCCAGGCAGGTGGAACGGGGCAAGTCCCCACACCCTAACCCTGCATTCCGACAGGTGCGTCAGGCATTCAGAACAGGGCAGGCCCCTGCACCCCAACCCCACTCCCCAGCTGGAGCCCTGGGTGGGTGGAACAGGGCAGACCCCCATGCCCCAACCCCACTATGCCCCTGCCTCAACCAAGCTTCACAATCATCATTGGTGAGTACAATATTAAATGGTTTGTTTGAAATGATTGATGTTTAAACTGTATATGTATATAATGTCTTTTGTCTGGCGAAAAAAAATTCCCTGGAACCTAACCCCCCCCCCCAATTTACATAAAGGCTTCTAGGCCTACGCCGGCAGGCTGAGCTACTGTAATTTCTAATTTATTATCCTATTTATTTTCTTGTTTCGTGTGACTAAAAAAAAAACGTTGCTACGCACCTCCCACCCCCCCCCAATTTACATTAATTCTTATGGGGAAATTGGATTTGCTTAACATCGTTTCACTTAAAGTTGCATTTTTCAAGAACATAACTAGGATGTTAAGTGAGGAATTACTGTAGCTCAGCCTGCAGGCGTAGGCTTTGCCCCCTTTCCTAGCTTCTGAGCGGGGTACTGCAGTGCTTCAAAGAAAGTACATGGTTGGGCTGAACAGATAGTTTACCAGAAGGAGTTGTTGAAGTACACTATGTGCGCAGCTCAGGATGCCACACAGCTGCTCCATTAGCAAGGACTGTCTTAAATACCTCACCCGGGAAATGCCAGAACTGCTCTTCCCACAAAAGTGAAGGACTCACTGTTTCCTTAGTTCTTCAGTTCAGAGGAATTCAGCACCAACTTCTGTTTGGCGAAAGAGACTTTATGATCCAAAGATTTTTGGATGCATTACATGTCTTTCGAGACGACAAGAGATGGTGCTGCTATCAGATAAGATGAAATGATTCAACTCTCCTCTAAACAGGTCATACCGTCTTCTATCCTTAGACTATTTTAGTGGTCGGGAATACTCTTACTCAGGGATCAGTACTGGCTGCATCTTGACTTTCTCATTGATGCTGATTAAATGGTTGGTGGGTAATAACCAAAAGAATGTAAACTCCATATGTGACAGATTTGGAGCTGCTCTGTAATAACATACGAATACTGTATTTTGGCCTGACTTCAGGCAGCATGATTATATCAGTCCCACCCAAAAGGAGTCTCTGTGGCAGGGCTACATATATACAAGCAGTCATATGGCCCAGTAAACTCAGGTAAAAACCTACTGATGTCTTTGGTTGAGTGCAAAGGTCTGAGATGAGATGGCACATTGTGGAAAATCTTCCTTCAGGGAGGAGAGAAAGGGTACAGATCTAGGACTCTCAACCACAGCCAGATGAAGAATGACAGGTTGAAGTAGCTGAAGAGCACTCTCTTTTTCTGGAAGTGAGGTCTTTTCTTAGAGGAGTCCAGAGCCTTCTGGCAATAGGAACAAGATGAGTGATGACTCTGTCTCAAAAAAGGCTGTTTTCTTCACTTCCTCTTCTGAACTGGGCCCAAATATGGAAGTGTTGCCTTGGAGTCTTTTAAAGAGTGAAGCACATCATCTTTTTTTTTAACTAAAAAGGCTGTGTCTTTCAAAAGATCAGTCCACAGTTGAAGTTCTTTTGGAGTGTTTGATAACTGTAGACTCTGTGGCCATAGATCTTGCAGGTGTGTCTAAAGCATCCAAAGAAGCCTAAAGTGTTGTCTTTGCCACCAGCTGACCTTCTGTCACCATAGCCTTAAACTCATTCTCTGGAGTCCTGGGGCAGCTTGTCAGCAAACTGTACGATCTTATTCATCTTTAAAAAATCATACTTACCCTGGTAATTGTCTATGTGGAACTGTAGGCTAGCGGAAGGATAAACTTTTCTTCCCCAATGTTTCTTGGGCTCTTTATCCCTGGGAATGGATTTGACAGGATCAGGCTACTTAGATATTTCATGAGCCACTGCCACTACCAGCAGTAGTGGGAAGGTGAAAAAGTACATGAGCCCCTTAGAGAGAACTTGATACCTCCAGTTTGCCTTCTTAGATATGGCTGGGAGGCTGCTAGAGGTCCTTGGGTCAGCACAAGAATGTCCTCATTAGTGGGTATTGCTAAATGGCCATTGGCAAGTGGATGAAAAATGTAACTTGTAAGACCTTTCCTGGATTATTTCCAATGTAATCTGTCAAATATCATCATTCTTTGAAGAAGGTCCTGGATGGCTTTAAAATCATCAAACATGGAAGGCACCAATGGTGTAACTGCTTCAACTGGAATGAAGAGTAAATAGGAAATGGAACAGGCTGATCTTCCTACTCCTCCATGAGAACTTCCTCATCAATCCAGGGGTCATGACTTAATTCATAATTCTGTTATGGTGACTCTACCATCTTGCAAGGTTCTGAAGAAGGAGAAAACCTTTTCTGGGACCTGGTTCCTGAAGAATAAGAATAAGAAAAATGATTTTGAAGGTTCCAGGCAGGCCAGAATGGCCAGGATTATATGTCATAAAGGCAGGGCATATGGTACAATGAAGGTGGAATCCCAGAAGCTTGTGAACTCTCAGAAGCAAGTCTTCCATGGTGAGAAGAGCTGCTCCTAACACCTCTCTGAAGAATAGGAGTAGAAGTACTCTGTACCAAAGATGGTGGTACAGATGAGGATACTACTTAGTGCACTGGAACCAAAACCGATGTTTTCTGTCACTGGACAACATCAAAGATTCCAAAACTATCTGTACCAGTGACAGTGAACCGAGGTGGACACAGCAGTACCAGAGCTGGGAGGTGAGAGTCAGGTGAGAGACACCAAGACTCACAGTGCGGGTAAGGCTTGATTGGACTTAGCTTGGACAGGTCAGTAAGGTGGATATTTTAGCTCTACTGTGCCAGGACTGTGGATGATGATTGGTGTTGAGCAGCATCTGTAGAACTTTTCTCTTTTCTACCTTGGGCAGCAGAGTCACTGACTGACCTGAGGCCTGTTGTGAGGTCTCAGCATGCTTCACAGACACATGAGAACTGCTTGTGCATGAAGAAATCATAGGGCCTGAGGTAGCCAGTGCACAAACAGAAATTGGCTTTGGAGGAGCAGCAGACTGTTTACAAAGAGGGACCTCAGAGTCAGGTGCACTCCTCATGGATTTCTCCATCAAACACAGTTTCGGATGAAAATTGCACACTCTTCGTGTAAATTTGGAGAAAGATTTACAAATACTTAATTTGTCTGGCACATGAGTTCCCCTAGACAAAAGAGGCACTTAGTTTGCCCATCATTCAATGGTATAGCTGTCTCACAAGCAGGACAGGTTCTGAAACATGGACACCGAGACTCAGCCATTAGACAAACCTCAATATCAAGGCTGCCACACTAAGAAAGCAGCGGGGAAGTTGGACACTGTGTACTCCGTCTTGCTGACACAGATCTAAAGAGGGATCTGAGTGGCAGTTAGGGCTGCTCTGCCCTTTGTACCCTAGCTGGGGTGCATGCATAGCCCCAACACACACCACTCATCAAAAGATTCCAAGCTCACATGCACAAGACGCACACACCAACAGTGGAATCCGTGTGGACAAACACTTGAAGAACTATTAGCTTTGACAATTTTGCCTCTGTCTCAAGCCAACATACTAAACTATTTTTGACCAGGAACAGAAAAGGCTCATGAAGACCGAAGAATAAAGTGTAGCAGGATTTAAAGGGCACTTTCTCAAGAGAAAGACAGTTATCCAGGAGTAACCACAGGAAAACACAGGCACCCAAATGAGATGCTTGGAGAAGCTAGAACTCTCTAGCTCACCATCAAAAAATGGAAGGAATCTAGGTGAGATAGACATTTGTCTTGTTTTAAAATCCTTTTTTCTGTAACACTTTGTTCCTACTGATAAGTAAACAATACTTTTAAGATGACTGTGTGATCACAGTATGCCATTAGTCCCAGGTCCTGAAGGGAAGAAACACAGATAAGTGAATTCAGTCAGACTTGCAAGGTAAGAACAGTGGAAATAGTGGGTACTGTAGCCCAAGTCCTGGTTTATGAGTGGGAGAACTGCAAAATTCCATCCTGCAATAGATAAAGGCACAAGGCCTAACACATAAGGGGGTTCATTCACAGAGACTATAAATGGGATGTGGCTAGCTCCATAACCATGACACCAATGTAACAGAAATGATATGAACCAGGACCAGGACATTTCACACCACTGGTCTCAGGAGTGAGAGTTAGTAGTAGAGCGGGCCTGCCTCATAGTGACCTCTGATGTCCGAGCTTGGCTCTGTGGTCCCTGCCTTGATTTCCCCTTCACGGGTTCCCAGGAATAATAATTCATAGAGGCCACCAACAAAACACCTTCTTGGGCACAGGTTTATTAACATAAAATAAACCTAAAGTAAAGTCTTTTCTGTCCCAGTCTCCCACTGGACACAGTGGCTCCTCCTGAGGTCTGTCTGCCTCCAAGCCTCTCCGCCAGTCACAGTTATCAGGCTCTGCTGATTCAGTTTCTCCCCTGAGGTCAGGGGGTACACAGGCCTCCTTCTTGGGCCTGTGTTTGCTGGACTCTCAGGGGAAAATTCCTACCCGTCCCCAAATATGGTGATCAGTTGGATCCTGGGCTTTTTGGCAAGACGCACCAGCCAGACACCTGGGAAAGAACTGTCTGTAGTAACTCAGAGCTCTCCCCATTTAATGTCCCGTCCCTAGCAGTTGGGGATTTTTGCTACTGGCAGGAGCCAATGGGCCACATTCCATTGTAGGCAATCTCATCATATCACTCCCTCCATAAACTTATCAAGCTCAGTCTTTAAGCCAGTTCGTTTTTTTGCCCCCACTGCTCACCTCTCTCTTTCCTTACCTGCCTGGGCAAGAGAGGTCCATAGGTAGCAGCCCCTCCCCTGCTGCTATCCCTCACTTTATAAGGCTCAGGTGCCTTCCCGTAAGTTGAATTTGGCAACAAGTAATCAGTCACAAGTGCACTGTACCCTGTTCCCTCTTAAGGGGGCCAGTAATCCTGTGACAGAATTCCACTAGTTACAGAAATGGTATCTGCATAACTCCATTTTTAAAGAGCTTGAACATTAAAGACAGAGGAAGAAAAAACAGTCAGATCTAGTCCCTGAGCCCCCTCCTTTCCAGCTCACAAAATACTTTAATGTACTTCTTGTACACCCATAACTCTGGCATTTCCTGACTTAGGAGTACTTTTATTTGCAACCTTAATGTTCTTTTAAGGTTAGAAAGAAAATATAACAAATGAGTAAAATTTCCTTATCCTGTCCCCATCCCCCAAAAGATTGCATATATAATAGTGCAACACTGTAGCACTGGCAAAATTTTGATAATTAGCTCAAGTTTTTTTAAGAAGTTCTATTCATGGTTCTTTATAAGAGACAATCAAGAAATCAACCACAAAGTATTTTTTTTAAAAGTCAATTCTCTTACAAAAGCTAAAATAAACCAATTTTTCTCTCAATATGTTGTATCTTTTATATACACACACACACACTTTATTTCTTTGTCATCTAGCTCTACCCCATTTTGGAATTGCTCCCTGCTGTTAATTAGAGGTGACTACAATTTGATTAATCACAAACATGTGTCATATATCCACAGTATGGAAAACTGCATTCTATCTATTTTCACATAAAACATGCCTGAACTTAATGGAAATAAGCCAAACATTTTTTAATGACTCAAGACCTAATCTTATCACAGTGAACAATATGGATATGATCAAAATAAGACACTCTAATCCGTTTGAAGTGTTAAAAGTTCACATACGTATGCACTAATCATGTACAGTATTTCTCAATATAATACAAACAGGATCTCAAATACAAGAATGCATACCATTTGAGCATCATTTCTCTGTTTGCGTCTGAAGTTCTTCGCCTCCTTTTCCAATTCTATGAAGTGCTGTTCAGCCAGACAATTTGCCTTTGCTGGTCCTGCTGTTGGCACTGTTCTTCAGACTTGCAGAGCTAGCAAACACATGACTAACATTTTTGTACTTCAAATAGGTTTCAGCCTGCAAGATCCTGAACTCTCTGAATCAGATCCAGGAGAACACTTAAGCCCATGCATAACTTTAAGCACATAACCAGACCCATTTACTTCAATTGGAAGCTCATGCTTGAAATTAAGCTTGAAGTTACGAATATACATACAGTCTTTCTATAAGGGGAAATTTTACTTATGGATCTACTTGTGCTTAAAGTTAAGCACATGATTAAGTGCTTCACTGGATTGGAGCCAGAGTGCTAAGCACTTTACCGAATCAAACCCATAAAGAAATACCACAAATACTTTATGAAAATAATGTAAGTCTCATTATAAATATTTGCGCAAATATCAAAAGAAATGGAAGTATTAACAGAAATTCTGTAAAAATTTTCCTCCAGCCATTTCAAAGAGCTTACTCTAAAGAAAAAACAATGGTTTCATTTGCTGGTTCTCAGTAATTTTTAACGTAGATTTTTTATTATTATTATTATTATACAGCCTCCAGTAGTAAGTGAAATATAATTCTAATTAATTTTTCCTACAGCTGTATACAAATCAATAACTGTAAGCATCCCAAAGGAAAAAACACACTGCATGGTCCTCCAGGTTCGTAATGAATGCAAATAAGCTGACCTTTCTCTGACAACTATGAATATTGTTTCACAATTTTACCATTAAAATTGCTGTAATCAGCAGTTCATACAGCAAATATGGAGGCAATAATAGTTGTAAATAACTATTCATTACAGCAAAGTAGAATGCAGACTTACACTAGACTATAGTGAAGAAACTTTATGCTTTCAGGGCCCAATTCAGGCTGACATATTTTGCTGAATGCACAGTTTATCTTTGATAGGCACCATCTTACATCTAAGTAGAACACTGAACTTGTTACTATAGGAGGATTCCATTCGGAAAAATTAAACAAAGGTCTGCATACAAAAAGTGCCATTTATACCTGGGAATCAGCCATTGTACACTACAAATTTGTTGCTATTGTGTTCTGCACAAATTAATCTTGCCATGATTTAATATAAAATATATTTAAGTGCAAGGTAGAAAACACCATAATCTAACACCTGTAAATTTAGGCAATTATTAAAAAAAAAAAGATGGTTCTATTTTGTGGATATCGATTATTGCATTTCAATAAACAGTTTTCCTGATATTTCCCTAAGTTCTTCTTTTGCCATGTTTTGAAGTTTTACAAGAACCGAATGTTTGAGCCATTTAAAGCATATTAGATCAAAGAAAATAAACCGAAGAGCATTTCAGCTAATATATACTGTGCATATGACATATGTGGTATTTTTAACTCAACTAAATAATCTTTACTTGATGACATCTCTTCGAGATATCTCTAGTCTCATACTTGTAATTCTTTCATGTTCAGAATGAATCCCTACTACATCTCACTCAATATTGATCTTTAAGGCATTTCTCCCAGTTCTTTTCCCAGTGTGGTCACTGAACAGTATAAAAGTTCAATAGGAAGATCAGCTCCTCATCCACTTTTTGCTGAAGCAATTTGTATTATGGATTTATTTTAGCAGTCTACAATGGCAGTTGGTGTTTTTACTATTTAAATGCTTTCATTATCTGACCTTGCTTACTTTATCTTTTTTTTAAGTGCTGTGCCTGGGCTTTAAAGTTGATCAATAAATGGGGATTCCTCCACCACATTATGTTGAAATCAATCCCGATTCAGACTATTTGTATTTCACTCGTATAAGGCAATCTGTCTTTCTTAATTTTATATTCTACTTTCTTAAATAATCTGGGCTTGTCCCTGCAAATGCTCACTGCTGGGTGTAGTCCCATTGAAATCAATGCAACTTCAACCCATAGTATATATTGCATGTAGGAGTAGGTGTTTGCAGGATTATGTCTTATACTAGTGTCAGTTCATGTATTATGTGTACTGTTTCAATGGCTTTGTATAATGTTTAGACCATATGTATTATGTAATACTGTAAACTAGGGCTGTCAAGCGATTAAAAAATTAATCATGATTAATCGTGCTGTTAAACAATAATAGAATACCATTTATATAAATATTTTGGATGTTTTCCACATTTTCAAATATATTGCTTTCAATTACAACACAAAATACAAAGTGTACAGTGCGCAGTTTATATTTATTTTTTATTGGTCCATGTAAAAAGGAAGGCTCCGGGCACTGCCCTGCCCGTTTTCAAACCCTGCATTCCCAGGGGATAAGTCAGCGACCACTCTGCCTCTTTTGCAGCAGTTTTTGTCTCTTCTCCCACCACAGCCATAAAGCACTGTTCCCTTCACTCAGCCAGGCCAGCCAACCCTCCCCCTTAGAGGTGCAGGGCAGTCATTTTCACCATCTGAGTCAGATGCCACCAGCAGAAGGTTGCTTTTTTTTTTTGGTGGTGGTTCGGGTTCTGTAGTTTCTGCATCGGCATGTTGCTCTTTTAAGCCTTCTGAAAGCATGCTCCACACCCTGCCCCAATCAGATTTTGGAAGGTACTTAAGATTCTTAAATCTTGGGTCGAGTGCTGTAGATATCCTTAGAAATCTCACATTGGTACCTTCTTTGCATTTTGTCAAATCTGCAGTGAAAGTGTTCTTAAAACGAACAACATGCTGGGTCATCATCCAAGACTGCTATAACATGAAATATATGGCAGAATGCAGGTAAAACACAGAGCAGGAGACATACAAATCTCCCCCAAGGAATTCAGTCACAAATTTAATTAACAATATTAGTTTTTTAATTAACGTTATCACCATGGAAGCATGTCCTCTGGAATGGTGGCCAAAGCATGAAGGGGCATATGAATGTTTAGCATAT
This sequence comes from Trachemys scripta elegans, assembly GCF_013100865.1. Taxonomy (NCBI): domain Eukaryota; kingdom Metazoa; phylum Chordata; order Testudines; family Emydidae; genus Trachemys; species Trachemys scripta. Next base: position 230,517,866 of record NC_048299.1, on the reverse strand, counting down.
CTGGCACCTAAATACCTTGCCATGCTGGCTACAAAAATGCCATGCGAACATCTGTTTGCACTTTCATGTGACATTATAAATAAGAAGTGAGCAGCATTATCTCCAGCAAACAAACTTGTTTCTCTTAGCGATTGGCTGAACAAGAAGTAGGACTGAGTGGACTTGTGGGGTCTAAAATTTTACATTGTTTTGTTTTTGAGTGCAGTTATGTAACAAATAAAATCTACATTTGTAAGTTGTGCTTTCATAATAAAGAGATTGCACTATGGTACTGGCATGAGGTGAATTGAAAAATAGTATTTCTTTTGTGTATCATGTTTACAGTGCAAATATTTGTAATAAAAATAATATAAAGTGAGTACTGTACACTTTGTATTCTGTGTGTAGTTGAAATCAATATATTTGAAAATGTAGACAAATATCCAAAATATTTAATAAACTTCAATTGGTATTCTATTGTTTAACAGTGTGATTAAAACTAAGATTAGTTGCGATTAATTTTTTTAATCATGATTAATTTTTTTGAGTTAATCGCATGAGTTAACTGTGATGAATTGACAGCCCTATTGTAAACCAAAATCCTGATTTACTGTTCTACAGTTCTACTAGTAAGATTAGAAAGTTAATTGGGTCATGGCTATATTACTCTTTAATTATAGTTTAACATAACCACTCTCTCATTTAAAATCCATATTATATCCATAATAACAAAAGTACAAATTAGTTAACACTGATCAGACTTTCAGTTTCTTCTTAGTGAGATAGCTAAAATAACTGAGATGCCAGTCTTCAACTGGCCCTTAAAACTAGCTAATCACATCAGGTAACTTCACTTATTGCAAATAATTTTCAAATCACAATTCCAAACGTAATCCCTATAGCTCAGTAAAACACACACATATAGCTACAGTTCACCAACTGTGAACATTATATAATTAATGCAATTTTAGGCCTCAGTCCTGCAAACAAACACAAGTAGCTTTGTTCCCTGAGTAGTTGCTTTGGCTTCTGCAGAATTATTTTCATGCCTAAGTGTTTGCAAGACTGGGGCCCAAAAATACAATTATGATATGACACCATACTCTGTTTGCTGTAGAATTGCTTTTTCACATATAAGCAAACTCACCTGTTGTTTCAGATTGTTTACTTGTTCAATCTCTGATACTGGTTCTAACTGCTGCCTGTTGAGAGCTCCATGAAGCTTTTGCTGTTGAACTGTCTTTGATGCTGTTAACTGTAATGGAAGTTTTTAAAGCATGTCTCTGGATTTGAAAGAAAACATGGATACTGCTCTAGGTTAGACTTAAAGATGAACTAAAGTAAATAAAGTGAGCACTGGGAACTACTTGGGATGTTTATTGCCTCAGTGCACCCAGATGCTACCAATGGTGGGGGTCAAACAAATGTATTTAATAGTGAGCAAAATACATACATATAAAACAAATTAATATTAACATAATTTAAGATAAAACAATGGGCTTGATCCTCAGATGATCACTTTAGTGACTATATCAGCTGAGACTCTGGCTTATTTTATATTAAGACAAGTTCTCAAATCAATGTGAGCTAGGATATAATGTAGGTGATAATGAACAATCATTAAATACAATAAAACAAGTAATAACAATCTGGATTTTTGCTGAAAGTCAACAAAAAGTTATTGCATATATCTATGCGAGTTGAAGAGGCTGGTGCATATATGTACAGTGTATTAATATACTTTCAAATACTACATATTTTGTCTAGGGCAAATATACATTAATATTTTTCTGAAATTGGTTTCCATGAGGACTGCACAATAAGTATCACTGTGGTTTATCTAGTTAAGAATTATGTACAGTTAAATATTTTTAAAATAGCTTCTAAATATTTAGGGTGAAATCGTGGCCCTACTGAAATCACTATGGGTTTTGACACTGACTTCAATACTCCTGAAAACAAAGAATTTCCTCCTGAGAATACATTTATATTTTCAGTGTTGTAGTTCCTTCTTTTCCTTTTAAAAATGTAACAGAGAAGAAAACACCATTGTGGAGAAAATTATTTTTAACAATTCTTTTTATGCCAAAATCTTAGCTTTCAGTAATTTAAGGGGAAAAAAATAAAACAAAATGCAAAAACAAAGGAAAACTACTAGAAGCAATTACAAAGTAGTTATTAACATATTATTTCTAAAGACTTTCATGATGTGATGGTACCTTTTTACTTTACAGTACAAGTAGAAAGAAATTTTAGAACAAATCATTGTGCAGAAAATTATGCATCTCTACAGAGCACAGACCTGAAAGAGATAAGCCCACACTGTTTCCCTCAAGTGGGTAAGTGTTAAGAGAGAAGAATCCAAGTTTCATGATGCAGCAGCACAAAAGCTGGGAAGTGAAAATTATGTTGCACCAGAGTCTTGAAAATATGACTGTAAAAGTTAATCAATAAAATGTCTATTTCTGTCTATTCACTCGGGGCTCCGGCTGCATAGCTTCACACAATCGATACTACAAATTATTACGATTTCCAGGTTCCCACTGGACATTCTGAACAAATCTTTCAAATATAACAGGCTTACATTGTGGGGTTGGGTTGTTTTTTTTAACTTTACGTTTAGTTCATCGAGAATAAATAAAAATAAAACAAATCCTGTGACTTCTTGCAACTCTCAAATATTTCCTACCGATTAGACATTTTACGGGTCCTAACCACCGTGTTCACTAAAATCAGGAAATATTTTGATGATTTCTCACTTTTATTCTGATAAATACCAATGAAAACATTGAACTTTTTTTATCCTATCCAATCATTTTATCTTTTATCACTTTCTTGAAAAATAACTTTTTAACTTATGTTTTTGTAGCAGGAAAATAAAAAGCATTCAGGAATAGACTCTTCGTCCCAACAACAGCTACAACATAAAGTTAGCCTCAAGACCACTGCGGTGTGAGGCTTTCACCCACCCCTTTATACTGTCTTGCATTTTCTTCATGTTCAACAAACCAAACTACCCTCTTGCCTTCAAACCAACTGCATTTACCTCATTCACTTAGCAAGTAGGAAGGTAAGCTGATACCAGGACTGTATGACTTTCACGAAGTCAGCTGCAAGAGGATGCTACATTACAACACATGCTGTACCTTACACAGAGACTGTGCATCACCTCTATGACACCTCAAGCCACAGCAAACCCAGGGGAGAGAGACCCATTGTCCTTTCTCTCTTCCAAGAAACAGATCTTAGCATTATCTAATCAGCTATTGACCTCTCCACATGATTAATCTTAAATAGGTAACAAAATTGTATTTTAAAGAGGGACAATAATATTTAAACATGTCTGAATTTCTGTAGCTGTTTTTTTAAACTTTATTACACTAACCTTGTCATAGCTATTAACTATTGAATATAGTTATTTAAAAATAAGCTGGCAAATACAATGAATACTTCTCCCTTTGCATAATTCTGCAGTAAAGAGTCATAGTACTTTTATAAAGCAATGATGTCACAACTAAGAAATTAGAATTTAACTTGAGGGTTAGAAGTGGGGGCAAATAAATCTAACTTAATCTCTCTCCGACTGAAGGTTCATTTCACACATTTTACTGACACAACCACAAGTTTCAGATACAACTGAACAATATTTCTGACAATAATAATCCAAATTGCAAGCTGAAGGTTAATTTACCAGTTTTTCAAGTTAAAAAGCAGTTTTACTATGTGTATGCAATGTATAATATAAAGTTATAGTTAAGTGTGTTTCATGTGAGCATTCTAATAATCTTAATTTTGCCTTCTGTTCCACCATTAACAAGCTTCATTTTAGGTAACAAGTTTTGCAAAAAATTCTTCTATCAGTCATTTTGTTACACCACCTATTTCAGGGTGCCTTGACCTTTTTCATATCACAGCCTCACATTCAGTCACTCACAACTGCTCCTCTCAGATATGCATCAGATGCCTTCGTTAAATAGGTAACCCCAGGTACTTGAAAGGAAGTGCTACAGAAACTGGCACAACAGTTTATGAGGTTTGGGCAACAGAGTAATCAGTTGAAAATGGGTGAATAAACCCACTTTAGCAAAAGATTTAAGAGAAATAAGGAAAGCAGATTTGTGACATTCCCCATCCCAGAGCAGCATTGGTGATACCCTTAGGGATGCAATCTACAGGTTGAGAACTACTGAGCTATTTTATGTAAAGGAATGAGGACATTTCCTGTAGATTGTGTTTTTCCATGGAGTGTGCTCCATTTCCAACAGATAAATCAACTATTTGAACTATAAAATGGTAGAGTATTTAAAATGTAAAAATCACTTATACTGAACATCAAAAATTACAGAATTATTGTGTTTAATTATATAAAGGACAGGGACCATATTTTGATTTTAGAAGCATAGTGCTTATTGCCACTAATCTCAACAACACTGCTATCAGAGAAGTGGATTTTTTGAGATATGCTCTATTGCTTGCCACATATCTTAGATAAGAATTTTGCTCTAAAAGTTCAATCCATCGCTATATGAACAGATTTATTTATTTATTTATTTATATTAGGCTAACCTGTAGAAAGTGTTCAACTGTACTCTATGATATTATAAAACAGCTTGAAATGCCTCTCATTTGAGTTAGTGATTACTCAGTGTAACAAAACTTCAGTGAGTGAAACTATTTATAATACAAACAAAAGAAAAAGCATTCAGCTAAATGAGTCATTTTCATAAAATTCTAGATCCTGAAAAGATAAATTAATCAATTTTGACTCATGTGAATATGAAAATACCTTTTTTAAAGTTTTACTAATTTATTTTTGCAAAAAACCCAAACCCAAAAGATTAGTACTTTTCAATTTGAATTTTTTCTGTAAATATGAAGTCTAACAGATACTAAATTTGACCCATGAGAACAGAGGACTACATCACCAATAGTAAACTTTTATATAGTACAGTATGCAAAAAATATATATGTTTTCTTTAGCTTATTTTAGCAACCTTGTATGTGTCTCGTTGTTGTGACTAGAAGTTCAAACTCTAAATTTACTTGATTTGATAGCGTCCTGCTTAAAGGCAGTTTCTTTAACAAAAAAGAAATACAATAAGAGCCATATGTAACCTTTGGACTCTAAAAAAGAGGAAGATGAGAATGCCATTAGCAGATGGACACTGTATAAATAAAATGGATTATTTTTCTTCAACACTCATGCCTTTTACATTTGTAAAGAAGTAAAAGAGATAACTGATACTAGTATGGTGGCTTTTTTAAAACCTTGAATTTTTGGTTAAGAATAAAGGATATTTTACAGCATACATGAATCAACAGTTCAGATTTAACAGTTTATTCAATAGATTAGCAGCACATACTTATACCACATCTTACCTGAGATAAACAATACAGTATTTAACAAAACAAATTACTGTTGACTTTAATATCTTCTGTTAAAACTTCCTAAAATACTAAAAAAGCAGTAACTCACTTGTAATCCCTAATTCCTTCTTCAGAAGCTATAATACGTTCTCTCAGGGTCTTCAGCTCTGACTGTGATTTTCTACTGTTCTGTTCTTGGCGAACTGTTTCTGTTATTTGCTCACTTAGCTGCTCTTGAGTTCCTTTCAAGCTGGATTCCATTAGAAGAAGTTTTTCATCTTGACTGGCAAGTTCTGGAGCTGAAAGATTTAAAAAAAGCATTGCATTTTAAAATCAAACCTAGATGACATTTTTGTTTTAAATATAATACAATGCAAATCCCTGTAAGAGCTAGACAAATACTTGTTTTCAGAAGAGCTTCATTCAGTTTCCAGATATTTCAAAGAAAATAAACCACCACCAATAAATTAATAGCTGACTTAAGTATCTTCACATGCACTTCAGTAAAGTCAAATAAAGATAATTTAGTTCAATATTTTTGAACATTAAACTGCAATCAAATCCTACTAGATATGTAGATATTCAGTATTTAACACCATTTTCAAGCACACAGCTATTGCTTTAACATTTCATAAGGTAATTTAATCTAGTATTTATTACCTCTCTTTTGAATAGATTTTAGTTCCACAATTCAAACACATACAATTTTAACTGAAAATCTTCTGTTTCATTACATTTTTTCATGAATTATAGAGTACACACATAGTACAAACACATTTATTTCCCAAGGTCATCCAATAGATGGCACTCTTTCATTAGACCAAAAGAAACCATAGTAGCTTGCTTCCAGCTCTCTCAGAAAAATAAGTGATTCAAGACAAAGACATTTTTCCTTTGTTCTTTGTGTACTATATTCCTAAAAAAAAAATGTGTACATAGGTTTTAATTTAAATATTTGCCCCTTAGCACATATGTATACATATATATGTAACTGGTTTTAATATCTTTCCTTAGGTATATGCTTCAGAGATGTATGTGCACATTTAGCTATGTAATCTAATTTTAAGGTATTGTGAAATTAAATTGATTATTGGAACAAGCATTTTCCAATGAAGGGTACTGTATAACAAGAAGGCCTATAACTAAGGGGTATTTAGATGATTCCAAACCCTGATACTAAAAATAAAAAAAATATTGAAGTGATTTTTAGTAGCAACAGTTCAGTAAGAATCATAACACATAAGTTTATATTATCATAGAGAATGTTTTCCTTGTAATGATCCTAATGTATTGTTGAAAGAGTGGTATGTATATTAAGATCCAATGAAGTTGGAAACTGGTTTGTGCATCCTTACATATAAAGTAGCCTTTAAAGAAATAAAGTGCTAGTACTCTGTCAAAATATTCTACATTTATCACACAGCTTTGTCAAACAGTATTGCCCAGATATACAGGATCTAAATACAAGTATCTGATTTACCATTACATAATTATTTGTGTATTCTGAACAGCAGGTCAATTTCTTTAAATTAAAAAATAAGCGGTCTACTGTTTTCCCCTCGTTAACCCCCCAAAAATCCCCTTCTCCCCAATCAAACAAAACCCAATACAATGCCTACAATTTCTGTAACTTAAAAGTGCTATATATTAACTGTTTAAATTAGTGCCTCCAGAAACCACACAGCTAACCTGAACAGCTAAATATTTAACAAGGAACATGTATCACTCATAACTCATCTTTATTAAATCCCAACTACATCTGAATCTCTGTGAACAAATGAGTTAAATGTTTAATAATTTCAACACATGTTAAAATATGGACAAAATCTAATAAACAACTTATAACAAGTTTGCTTTCAAATTTTAAAATAAACCCTTTAGGCTAAAACAATTCTCATGTAGAGAAGATCTAGCTCCCATCATTCAACAAGAAATAAATGGGAAATCACCACTTTCTTCATATAGATGATTTAGGTCCAAATCCTGTGAATACATAGGTGAGTAAGTTTAGTTATGGATTCAGTCCCCCTGAGATCAAATAGACTACTTGCACAAGTAAAGTTAATCATCTGTGTGTTTTGGGCCCTCAGTTTGGAAACTGAAAACGTATTAAATGCAATACTTACTACTTCTATTTAAAATTTTTCAATGTTAAGTTTTGATTTTTATCTGTAAAACAAAACTTTGAACATCAAGTGAGTTTTATTCAAATACATGATTTACAAGAGTTAATGTTAATTACATTTAAAATATTTTTATCTGTACCACTTAGAAACATTTTTTAAACGTTTTTTTCAAAGTTTTCAGAAGTTGTCTATGGATATATGATCTACTGCCTGGAGACAAAGGTAACTTGTAGCACTCGTCTCATATGTGTATAAATGTTTTGATTTGTAAACATATCGAGCTATGTGTATTTTCTAAGTGGCATGCCCAGTGTAAATGATGAATTTGATTTATTTTTCATGGTTCTTTAAGAATCTACTCTAATTCACAATGTGCAGGTAAAAAAAGAGTTAACTTATTTTAGGTTTACCTATGCCTTGGACTTGAGCCTTGGTTGATCCCAAGCCAGAGGCACTAGCAGCTGCATGCTTTATTTACAATCCCTTTGTCAGACTTACAACTGCCCCAGGCTATAACATAGTGTACCTAATGTTCAAACTGGCAGGTAATCTTATGTCAAACATACTTCTTTGATTTAAAGTGATCAATAGATTCTTGTAAAGAGGTAATTTCTCTGATGTTTCCACCTTGCCTTCCTTACAGGTGATTCACACAAAAGCCTGCTTATATGATGTACGAACAATAAACAGAAAGCTATAATCATGTTTTTTCAGATGTTTCCGGTGCACAACGATTTTGGATCAATACCCTGTGTAATACAATTATCTGCAATGATCTGGTTGTATTGAAAAAGAATTTGCAGCAGACCTCTAGGGGGTTTTATCCAGAAACATGTATCTGGCAATGTTGTGAATAGTGGAAGAGAAAATTAAGGGGTTGACACAGGCTGTCTATTATGTTCCCAATGACTTCATTAATATTTTATTTGGTAAAAGTAATATATTTCAAAACTTTACTATACCATATCTCTTTAATATTAATAATGCCATCTGCTTATTGAATTTGCTTATTTAGAAAAATAATTCTAACATATATGTAGTCTGCAAGGGCTCAAAGTACTGGACAAAAATAATTTTAAGTAGATTATCAGTCATTGTTGAATGGCTGCTTGTACTGTACAATTCAACCTGCAATACTGTTTGCAACTTATTTTGGTTTTGTGGATAATATCCACTTGAGAAAAGCTTTATGTCTTCAATTCATGAATGTGTTACAGATAGAGCTATAAAATTCTATATAATGGGCATTAATCACACCAGATCAACAAAACAGTACACTGAAACAATAATAATATAAAAATTGATAGGTTCAAATTATAATTTCTGTTGTCAGTGAATTAGCCGGCATTCTGAGACAGAATTAGATTTTTAACTAAATTTTTACAAATACCTTACAGTATGTGTAACAATAAAGTATTCGGGTATGTTTATTTTGTTTTGATAAAGTTGCTGTCTCCAGCTGCAAATTCACCCTAAAGCAGAGCAGGGAACCTTTTTGTATTCATTTGATTACAGCAATCATATATCCATATGACAGAGAATTCTATTCTATTAGACTGCGCCAAATTCACATTTCAGTAATATTACTATTTTTTTACATTATTACCTGTCTCTCTGTACTGCTTATGCGCACCCTGCAGTTCCTGATTTAGCTGCTGAATCTCAGTTCTCAGTATGATGGCTTCTCTCTTCTTCTGATTCTTTTCTTTCTGTGTGTCCTGGATACTTGCTTTCAGTTTCTTGACCACACTGTCAAGGTGCTCCACCTCAGCAACTTTAGCTTTGATACCTTCCCTTGTCTGCAGGAGATCAGCTTCCGACTTTCTCAGAAGGTCATCTCTTTTGCGTATTGCCTGTGAAGACAAAAAACATTCCAATAGTGCCTTTTATGATGTACTTTTTATACTGCATCCTGCTATTTTGAGCTATAGGATACATGAAATTATACAGCACCTCATTAGCAACTGGGTCAAATACCTACATCTCCTCTAGGATCACAAAGTTAAAAGGAATTTAAGCTATAAAAACGTGTTGAAGAAAAGATTTAGCATTACAATAAATAGATCATTAAATCAATACTTATAAATCCAAAGACAAAAAAAATATTCCACATAATTCTGACAGTAAGAGAAAAAAATATACTTTGATCTAATTGAATGCTTTTCCTTTAAAAAAATTAAAAAGAAATTTCATAAAAATAAAAAAGATATTTAACTTCTTGGAGCCAATGTCTCCAATGCTCTTTGGACTGGCACTATAACAAACGACTATAGATTAATGTGTACATAGGGAAATCCCAGCACCAAAGAGATGATAATACTATTTTATTTCCCCAACCCCAACTACTTAAACTTACTATTCCTATAAAATACAATAATTATAACATTTTAATTTTGTTTGTTTTAATGTTATTCTAAGCTGCCATGTAGAAAATTTTGTCTTTAAATTAAGACAAACAAAAACATTTTCCTATAAAATGTACTCTCATTTTAAACTGCGTGCACACAATTTTTAAACATATACTGCAATGGTATTGGTTTAAGTTTCATATCAATCATTATTGGGTATTCATGAATGACTGCGCTTTATTGGCTTTATGCCACACCTTGATTCTCTATCATGCTCCATCTTGCTTCTTTTAATCTGAATATTTAGTACTCTTTCATGTCTTAATTACAGCAAATTGCGCACAGTTGGCACCATTTCTTGAAATTAATCCCAGAGTACTTTGTTTCTGTCAAGCACAGTCAAAGCCTTAGAGAATAATAGTAAATGTTATTGCAGATCTAAATTTAAATGACTGTCTATGTATTTAACTTAAGCCTTTAATTATTCGTGCTGTACTGTTTTTGGTTCAAAATGTTAAACATTCTTCATTGAGAATGTAAAATTGGTTTAGACAGCTTGAAACCTGCAATGTTAACATGACAACAATTATTTGTATTAACATATTTTTCAGGTGTGTAAAACTTAATATACAGAAGATAATATCCTGTCATAGGTATACATTCTTATTTCATTCTATTGCTCCAGTCAATAATAATAAATATTTTTTTTTACTCATTTCCTTGTTTTTGTATTTTGGGGTTTTTTTACTGATGATTGTTACATGTAATCAACATAGATTCACTGCTAGTGAATCTTCAAAATGTTTGCCTATAAAACAGTAAATTAAAAAAATCTTCTATAGACTATCTCAGAAAATTATAAGCTTTTTAAAAAAATGATTGTTATAAGAGTCAATTTAACAACTATGAAAGTACAAAAACCAGTATCAAGAAGCATCGAGGAAACAATAATGAGTTCATCTTATTTTATGTTTCAACAGTATGGATATTATGTCACTATTTAAAAAACAAACATTTTTCAATGCATGTATGTTTTCACATAGGAAGCATTCACAGACTAATGTAAAAAGTCTGGGCCTATGTACCTTTGATTCCATAGGAAAAGTACCATTTGTAGGTCTCTGACATTGAAAATAACTATGAATGGAATCTGCAATTAAAAATGGCAAATATATTTCCTAAAATCTCTACAGACATATCAGATGAAATCATACTACTGTAGTTTTTTTATTTTTATCAACATGCATTTTGAAAGAATTGTTTTCACAAATGCTAATATATCTTCAGTTTAGAGACAAGCAGAGAAGTTTGCACTTAAACTATTTTTTCCTCTAGAATTCATACCAAAAATATATATGAAGTAATGTATACCCAGCTCCCTCATATCCTCTTTTGCAATGTGATTTTTCAAGAGAGAGCTGTTTTGCTCATTCTCATAGCAAGAGCATACCTGATCTTTTGGACTACAAAGTTTCCTGGCATCTGTAAGGTCCCTTTCAAGCTGTGTTATCTGCTGTTCTAGCTGAGCAAGTTCCACTTTGTGTTTCTGCTGGGAAGCTATTACATCCAGATGCAATGACTGTAAGGTCTTTCCTAGTTTTTCAGTTTCAAGAACAGATTTTTTTCTGTTGGTCAAGTGCATTAGCAGCTTCAGCTTTTTGTTCCCATATGATCTGCTCACATTCTTCAACTTTGGAAGATTTTTCATTGTATTGATATTTCATTAACTCAAGCTTCTATTTAAAATTAGAAATTAATGTGCATTATACCAGATGTCCTGATTCAATTAGCTATTACTTAAGAAACATAAATTATAGCCCAGTTTCCAAATTTCAAAAGTTTAACACATTGCCACTTGTGATTTGTTTTAATTGAATATGAATATTTGAAAAGATTTGTTGGATTTATATATGAGTAAATTCCCATTTGTAATCATAAAAAATCATAAAAAGCAGCACTATACTATTCATCACCTATAGAAAGTTAGATAATATTGCTATGCTTTAAATTTAAAGTTAAATTGCACAGAGCATAGTGGTTAGTTTTTAACTTGCTAAGTTTCTAAGCTTGCTACAAGGTATTTATTTACTTTTTGTAAAGACTCAGTATGTGCAGCTACTGCATCAAACTCTTCAATGAACTGTCCATGATTAGACTGGTATTCTGTCAAATCAGATTATAGTAGAAATATGGCATCCTCTTTTTCAGAAACCTTTAAACAGGACAGAACATATTTTCATACACATACTTGATAAGATAAAGATCAACCATTAACAAAAATAAATAAAAACCACAGTGCAGCATTAAAAAATCCACCTCATTTTGATGACAGTCAACTTTATCCTTGAACTTTTGAATTATTTGTTCATGCTGTTGACTGTATTTCTTGGTTGTTTTTTTTAAGATCCTCTTGAGTGGAATGTAGTGCCTTTGTTTGCTGGTCAATCCTGTCTTTGAATGTCTCAGTGTGGTTGTATTTTTCTTTATACCAGTGTTGGTGATTCAACATTTCAACTGCAAGGAGGTGAATGGCTTCCTTTTTCTCATCAGCCTTTCCGGCCAACATCACAAGTAATGACATAATAAATAAAAGATTATTGTATTAAAGAGATTAAAAGCACCCAGGTAACTATATATAAGAATATCTGTAACTCTTTCAATTATGATATTTTCTTTATTCCTAACCAAACTATTCAGCTTTAATACATAAATGAGACTTGAGACATCTGGGTTGCGGGCTCCTTATGTAGGATATCATTTTTGTTTCTTTAAATATTCACTAATTTAATATTTAGTTATGGGATTTTTTCATGTATTGTATTTGCTTTTTGGAATAAATATTAAAGTTGTGTTCTGTAGTTTCTCACAGTAAGTGATAATTTTTCTGTTTCAGAAATGATGTATTTCAGGACTAAAACAATTACATTTTCTAAATATGTAGGTGAGTAAGATAAATATCTAAACCTTATAGATGAATTACAGAGGTGCTGGTTATAGCTCACTCTTAAGGTTGAGTTCCATTTATTGTGTATTAAAAAAAAAATACAGTATCTTCCTGAAACTTACAACACTTGAGTAAAGAACAAATTTTCTGATCATTTGTACATAATTTCATTAGTTTATGAGTTAAAAATAAGTTAAAATTGGGTCTTTTATGAAATTTAGCATTGATGTCTGTTGCTTTGTCCTGAATTATTATTCATAATGGAATAATACAGACTCTTCAAACTTTCCATATAGTTAGAATTAATTGAAATACATCTCTACCCAGATATAACGCAACCCGATATAACACGAATTCGGATATAAAGCAGTAAAGCAGTGCTCCAGGGGGGCGGGGCTGCACACTGGATCAAAGCAAGTTCAATAAGGCGGTTTCACCTATAACACGGTAAGATTTTTTGACTCCCGAGGATAGCATTATATCGGGGTAGAGGTGTACCGGGCAAAGGCTATAGTTGAAGAAATGAGGTTGTAACTAAGATAAATAATTAATGTTGTATCTAACTATTAGAATTACATAGACTACACACGGGGCCACGTCAATAGTTCATTAACTCTAAAGTAGAGCCATTGTGACATCAAAGGTAACTGAACCAATCACCAACCTTCCTCTACAGCTAATTTTGCATGCAATAACTCCCTTGGTTGTAATGGATCAGTGGTATGAGGGAGACTAAACACATGTCAGGATTATTTGGACTCACTCTAACAGTTCTGTGGCTCCATGCTACCTTAGGCATCAGTGATTGAAAGGTTTCCTGTGGCACTGCTGCCTTGGTTTCACTGAGAAATGAGGCAGTTCTACTTAGGGAAACAAGACAGGAGTGTTGGGAGAACACATAAAATGAAGAGACATAGTGAGTCAAAGAATGGGCTTCTCCTACCATTCCTTTCACAGAGAGCCAGTTTCTCTAATAAATCAACTGAAAATTAAGGCCAAGATTCATCAGTACACTTCATCTGCTTTGTGCTTCTCCAGTGATGTAAAGTAGGTATAAACACATCTTCAATAGTCAGTGTCCTCTAAGTGTGTTGTACCATGGGATCTGCCCTAAAAAGCTAAAATAAAGAAATACTGACTTAATGTTGACACTGCATATCTTCAAATGATTAGAAATAGGACATGCTAATATTCTGTTTGGGTTTCTTATTTAGTGTCCATGTATGACATTTGTAATTTTTTTTTAATAAGGAAATTCCAAGTCAAAAAATCATATTAAAGTAGAATTAAAATTGAAAAAAAAAGAATAATTTAGGAGAAAATATATAACAGAGCTATTGTAATTATCCCAAAACCAAGCATGTCAAACCTAGGAAATTCTGAGTGAAGGTTACATTTAAAATAAATCTAAACATGCTAAGATATGGAAATGTATAGTTAAAGCACTCAAACAACTCCCCCTCTGAAGTGACACTGTGATGCTGGGTATTTCCACACCACTTTGGTAAGTGGCATTGTAGGTGCGGGGTGCTTCAGAGGAAATGAACAGAACAGGCAATCATCGAGTGATCCATCCCGTCATCCACTTCCAGTTTCTGGCAGTCAGAGGCTAGGAACCCGCAGAGCATGAGGTTCCATCCCTGACCATCTTGGTGAATAGCCATTCATGGACCTATCCTCCGTGAACTTATCTAATGCTTTTTGGAAGCCTGTTATAGTTTTCGTCTTCACATCCCCTAGCAATGAGTTTTGCAGATTGACTGTGCATTGTGTCAAGAAGTACTTTCTTTTGTTTTTTTTTAAACCGGATACCTATTAATTTAATTGGGTAACTTCTGGTTCTTGTGGTATATGAAAGAATAAATAACACTTCCTTATTCACTTTCTCCACACCATTCATGATTATATAGACCTCTATCATATCCCTACTTAGTCATCTCTTTTCCAAACTGAAAAGTTCCAGTCTTTTTCAACTCTCCTCATGACAGAAGCTGTTTAATCATTGTGTGTCCTTCTCTGTACATTATCCAATTCTAATATATCTTTCTTGAGAGGAGGTGACCAGAACACTGCCCAGTATTCAAAGTGTGGGGGTACCATGGATTTATATAGTGGCATTATGGTATTTTCTGTCTTATTATCATCTCTCTTTCCTAATGATTCCTAACATAGTTAGCTCTTTTGACTGCCGCTGCACATTGAGTGGATGTTTCAAGAGAATTATCCATAATGACTTCAAGATCTCTTTCTTAAGTAGTAATAACTAATTTAGATCCCATCATTTTGTATGTATAGTTGGGATTATGTTTACAACATGCATTACTTTGCATTTATCAACATTGAATTTCATCTGCCATTTTGTTGCCCAGTCATCTAGTTTTGTGAGCTCCCTTTCTAACTTTTGCAGTCAGCTCTCAACTTAACTATCTTGAGTAATTTTGTATCATCTGCAAATTTTGCCACCTCACTGTTTACACCTTTTTCCAGATCATTTGTGAATATGTTGATCCCAGTACAGATGCCTGGGGGGACACCACTAGTTACTTCTCTCCATTCTGAAAACTGACCATTTATTCCTACCCTTTGTTTCCTGTCATTTAACCAGTTACTGATCCATCAGAGAACCTTCCCCCTTATTCCATTACCGCTTACTTTGCTTAAGAGACTTTTGTGAGGGACCTTGTCAAAGGCTTTCTGGAAGTCCAAGTACACTATATTCACTGGATCACATAAGAACATAGGAATGGCCATACTGGGTCAGACCAGAGGTCCATCGAGCCCAGTATCCTGTCTTCAAACAGTGGCCAATGCCCGGTGCTTCAGAGGAAATGAACAGAACAGGTAATCATCAAGTGATTCATCCCCTGTCACCTTATTATCTATCCCTTTCCTAATGATTCCCAACATTCTGTTAGCTGCACATTTTGACTGCCACTGCACATTGAATGGATGTTTTCAGAGAAGTATCTACAATGACTCCAAGATCTCTTTCTTGAATGATAACAGCAAATTTAGACCCCATCATCTTACATGGGATCATAATTGGGATTATGTTTTCCAAAGCACATTACTTTGCATTTATGAACGTTGAATTTCATTTGCTATTTTGTTGCCAAGTCACCAAGTTTTGTAAGGTTCCTTTGTAACTCTTCGGAGTCTGCTTTGTCCACTTGTTGGTTGACCCACCTCAAATAATTTTAATAAATTGGTGAGGCATGATTTCCTTTTACAAAAGCCATGTTGACTCTTCCCCAATAAATCATGTTCAGCAAGGTATCTGATAATTCTGGTTTTTACTATAGTTTCAACCAATTTGCCTGGTAATGACGTTAGGCTTACCAGCCTGTAATTTCCAGGATCACCTCTGGAGAAGCTGATTTAAATGATAGGTTACATACCACACTTAGTAGTTCTGCAATCCTTCAGAACTCTTGGGTGAATAGCATCTAGTCCTGGTGACTTATGAGTTTGTTCAAAACCTCCTCTAGTGGCACCAGTCATGAACTTTCAATCATTGGACCTCATTATACCTTTTTCTGCTAGATTAAAGAGTCCTCCACTAACAGAGGTCTTTTCCCCATCTAGGTACCTTAGATCATGATCAAGTCACTTCTTAATCTTCTCTTAATTAAGCTATATACATTCAGTTTCTTATGTGTCTCATGGTATGACAGGTTTTCCAGACCTCAAATCATTCAGATAGCTCTTTACTGAACCCTTCCCAATTTGTCAAGTATGGACACCAGAAACTAAATACAGTATTCCTGTAAAAGTCTCATCTCCGCTATATAGAGAGGTAATAACATTGCTGTACTTCTAGTCAATATTTTCCCTGCTTATGCATCCAAGGATCACATTAATCCTCCTGAGTACAGCATTACACTGGCAGCTCACATTCAACTGATTATCCAACAAGCCAACAAAATCCTTTTCTAAGTAATTTCTTTGGGAAATCAGTGCCCCCATCCTATAAGTGTGACCCACATCCTTGGGTAAGATAAAGAATGTATTTAGAGCCATAAATGCATGTTGTTCAAGTCAGCCCACTTTACTATATGATCTAGATCACACTCTAGAACTGACCTCTCCTTATCATTATTACCACTCCACCAATTTTTCTGTCATCTGCAAACTTTAATAGCACTGATTTTATATTTTCATCCAGATCACTGATAGATATTGAATAGCATTGAACCAAAATAGATCCATGTGAGATATATTAATGTGAGACCTCACTAGAAATGCCCCCATTATATAATGCTTCCCTTTTAACAATTACTTTTTGAAATATATGAGCTAGCCAGTTTTAAATCCAGTTAATATGTGCTGCACAAATTTTGTATCGTGCTTTAAAAAAAAAAAAAAAAAAAAATGTGTGTGGTACTAAGTCAAATACCTTACTGAAGTCTAAAAATTGTATGTCAATTGTTAACTTTATCTATAAAACTTGTAATCTCATTTAAAAATAATATCACGTTTGTTCGATAAGACTTATTTTCCATAAAACCATATTGACAGGCATTAATTATGCTGTCACCATTTAACTTTGTTATTAGTTGCACCCTGTATCGTTCTTTCCGTGATTTTGCCTGGAGGATGGATGTCAAGCTAACTGGCCTCTAGTTGCCCAGGTCATAGTGACACAAATTTAACTTTCTTTTAGCCCTCTAGAACTTCCCCAGGATACCAAAGTTTGTTAAATGTCAGCATCAGTGACTCAGAGAGCTCCTCAGATGATTATTTTAAATCTCTTGGGTACAAATTTTCTGAACATACAGATTTAAACATGTATTGTAGGCCATTGCCCTGTTTAACATCCTCCCTATTACTACTGCAAGAGGTGAATACCTCTGTTACAACTTCGGCCAGTACCCTGGTGTGAGGTCACCAGACTGTTACTAGCAAATAACTACTGGGCTCCATGTACTTCCAAGACAACTGGGTCTGGATGGAGTCTTGTCACTAATTTTAGCTCTGGATTCATAGGACACACTCCCAGACTCAGATTTTTTGTCTGCTTGGATGTGGAAAATCTTCATCCAACTGCCCTAAATCCTGGAACTCAGTACCTGAGATCTCCCATCCCCAGTTGCTTACACATGGCTCCTTCAAAGTTCCAGTTGTTTACACATGTTTCTTCAGAGTTTCACCTAGGCTCTGGGCACTCCACACTTCTTATTTAACTCCTTTTGGGGACAATGTGGCAGGATAGCAAGAAATACGAACTTAACAAAGTGATTTTTTAAACCCAGTCTTTTCTCTTAAAAAAAATCTGTTGGAGGTTCAGATCTTAGGAAACAACTAAAGTCCTAAGATACGCCCTCTTCTGAGCCAATCCTTCTGTAAGTCTGAGATTTGTTCACGTCAGGCTGGGCAGACTCTATTCTTCCCTCTCTCTCCTGCAAGTCCATTTTTACATGGTGTGATGATCGGCCTCCTGCACAGAGCAGCACCCTGCTCTTAACTAGAGTGTCTGCCTCCTTGCCATGTTCTTCCCTTATTGTATTTGCCCCACCTGTGAGACTCCATATAGAAAATATATTGTTCCATGGAGATGGGCCAACAGTTGAGACACAATCAAAGTCAGTGGCTCCTAACTGCAGTCCTCATGGCTTCTCAGTGACAGTCCATCAATAAGGTGTTAGGCAACTTTCATTGGCAGGGCTGCTGTATGGAATGCAATTCACCAGGCTTGTCTTGGGCAAGTTTAGACATAATACAAGATGGAGTTCAAATTTGATATAGATATGTCCCATTCTGTCACAATGTCATTCAGCTTCTTTTCAAATACACAGAAGTGAAATATTTACTGAACACATCTTTCTTTTCTGCATCATTATTGACAATATTAACCTCCCTATCTGTTAACACACTCATGCCTTTGTTAGGATTTACTTTGTTCCTGATATATTTTAAAAATTCCTTCTTATCATTCTTAACCCTACTGGATATAATTTTTTCACTTATGTTCAGCTTCCCTTATCAACTGTCTGTGTTTCATGACTGATAATTTATAGTCACTGCTATCAACTTGCCCCATTTTCACTTCCTTTCTTAACCAGGATTTTGTTTTAAATGATGAATCCCCCTTTCGTGACTGCAGAATTGTAGGATTTGGGCATGTAATAAAGTTTTCTTAAACAACTCCCAAATATTATTCACACTGTTTTGGTTAAGTTTTTCCTCCTAATCAATTTTGTTCATAACTATTTTCAGTTTTCCTCATGTGTAATCAATGCACTAGATTTCAGGGAGTTATAACCATAAGTTACGTTTGAAGAATCTGCATTATTCTTTTATTAAGCTCACCCTGGAACCAAAAAAAAATATCCATTTTTAAGTTAGTTAAAATCAACTTATTTATTCAGAAAATTCATTCTGTACTTAAAGAGTAAGTGCTATGATGTTGGGGAGGATATACTGTATTTTTTCATACATAAAGTGGTGGAGTCCCTCTTTGAAGTGTAAAACTCACTTTAACGTTAACTACAGAATCACAGTCAGTGTTTACATAGTATTTCAAGTCACCGTCACATACTCCTTCTTTTTAGTGGGACACAATAAAGCAACATTTTGCCTATACCTTGAGAACAGAACCAGTCAACTAGCAATCACAGCAGAATACAATTTTTAGCAATGAGATAAAAAAGAAAATCAATGTTCTAGTTTATAAAATTGGTATTACAAAAAAACTAGCAAAACAAAACTTAAAAAATAGTTAATGTATCTTTACACTGTAAACAAACAAATCTAAAGTTACAAAAGGTTTAATTATAATTAATCAGGTTTCAATGTATGACAACATGAGAATAAAAATATATGGGAAATTAAATTCTGTGAATGCTAATAGATAAGAAACAGATAATCATTTTCTTGATTTTGTTTGTAGGAATTATCTTGGTAATCGTTATCTTCTCTTGTGTAATAGAATCTATGCTTATAAGCCAAGGTGAAAGTCCAGCAAAACTTGAGTTTTATATGCAATCCAATAAAGAGCAAAAGTGTATGAAAAATAAAGAAAAGCAACTAACTGGCTTTTTCAAGCTCAATTCCTGAACTCAGAAGACAAAAAAAAAAAAAAAAAAAATCTTCACCTTACAATTTTACTAATAGAATCAAGACCAGCTACAGCTGTGGATTCTATTTCACTGAGGTTTAATATATATGCAATTTCCTTCATTACCTCTTTTGATCTGTTTTGGAGGCCATGTCTCTACAGATTCTGAGGCCATAGCCCTATTGAGACTTCATTTAAAATTGAAATAAATTTTCATATTTGGAGAAAATTAACACTTTAATACTATCACACCAAGACACTGTAGCCCTAAAAATGTTGCAATAAACAAAACTGTTCATTTTTTATTGATAAACTTTAAAAAAATAAGGGAAGTTCTTAAAAAGAAGGTTCAAGTTTAAAAATAAGAACTATACGCAGAGCTGAATGTATTACACTGCAACTTCTGTAAGAAATACTAGCGTAGCATGACTACATGTTTCTGTGGCATTCTGGAATTCTCACTCCCCACTCTGAAGAATATAACTGACTGAAATGTAAATAAATTAGGAAAAAGATGTTATGTTTTAAAATTTTGCCTTTATTAAAAGTTTTCAAAAAGCTATTTCAGGGGGCTGTTGTGATACATTGCACCAAAACCTGTCTAGAGATTAAAGATTATAGAATTAAAGATAGAAGAGCCCTATTAGGTGATATTTTCTTTCTCTACCGGTGAAGGATTATTCCCTACAGAACATATAAATATAAAAGGAACTGTGATCCAAAGCAAAAATACAGTAGGTCATAAAAATAGCTTAGAGAAAGACAGTCTGAGGATGTGAAAGCCAGGGTTTCTGGAACCCAAAACAGTGGTACCTTAACTGTTTCTCTCCAGGGGATGTCAGGAATAAATCAATGGGGGCATAGCTCCTCCGTCTAATAAATGACTGATACAAACAAGAGTGCTTTCACCTAAAACTACTTTTTTTAATAGGTCTCAAGCACACATACACATATGCTGTAGGAGTAGGTTCAGAACATTCCAAACATTTATATTTACCCCAAAAGTCTGAAATGGTATTGAGGAATCAACAGCCAGGCTTCCAGGGCACCCTTCCTTCCATCTAACTACTGGGGAACTTATGTGTCAGATCCTTGCCCAAAGCTCAGACTGCTCCAAAGCACTCTTTCTAACTAAACTTTTTATAAATGTTCTCCAAACAAAGCCCATTACTCATAATAGCCCCTAATAGGCTAACAATTTCCCTAGAACAGCCAACAACAGTTCATTATTCTAATTATAACAACAATGAAACTTACATATCAAAATTGCCAAAAACCAAGGTTGGCTGTCCAAAGGTTCCATAAAAATAAAAGGAATTTTAACTCCCTGTCCCCACCTCCATCTGATAGCAGAGCTGCAAACATGCGACTGCATGGCCTTGCCTCCCAGGGCCTATGATTATCTCTAGATATGTGATGTCTGGGTTTCAGCTGGCAGTGGTTGAACATACCAAATGGCTGACTGCAGTACTGTCAAATTTGGGGGTACATGAAGGAATATCAAATTTGGGGGCTACAAAAGGGTCAAAAGCCAGAATGAAGGGTCAAAGAGATTGGTCTAGTAAATGTGGGCAGAGGGGTGAAAAAAATACCGCTTCCTTTTTCAAGATCTACCTCTACAATCCTGTGCATGCCCTCAGAACCATCTAGAACAGTAATGCTCACTGAGGCAGTACAAAGCTTCCTTTGGGGATGCAAACTGAAAAATTCTCTTCTACCTCTAATTTCTATAATTTTACTTCTTTACTGTGGATATTGATACTATTGATCACAAGATCCCATACCTTCTTCGGTAAACTTTAAAAATTAATTTAATTATCTCTGAACTTATTTATAGTTCAACCAGTTATTCAGTTTTTCATACAACAGAAGCAGAGAGATTGCCAGAAAACCACAGAAACAGT
This sequence comes from Trachemys scripta elegans, assembly GCF_013100865.1. Lineage (NCBI taxonomy): Eukaryota > Metazoa > Chordata > Testudines > Emydidae > Trachemys > Trachemys scripta. Next base: position 230,496,141 of record NC_048299.1, on the reverse strand, counting down.
CATTCTGTCAGGTACAGGGTTCTCAGTCATACCAGCAAAACAGAGCCTCCAACACCTATATCCCCATCCTGGAAAAAGCCTTAGAATTCCGCCAGGATCAAAATGGACAGATACTAGCAGGAGCCAGCTGGAGGAGATTCACAAAGGCATCCCTCAACCTGCTCTGGAGATGAGTCTTTCAACAGCCTCCAACCTCTCACATACACACACTCTGTCTAAACGGTTCCCAGGTCCCTCTGAAGAGCCTCAAATGGGGTTTTGCCTCTTTAGATATAGAGACAATCATCCTTTCCAGCTGCCCATTCTCTCAGGAGGAGTTACAGGAATGTTTGGGTTAAAAACCCAGCCACTTTATGTTTGTTTCACGCAATAGAGGGAAAGAAGGGATCACCAACAGTCAACATTTCTTCTGTTCAATAGACTCATTCCTTATACCACAAAATATCACGGGTCCCCATCAATAAACAAAACAATCCTAGGAGCACCACAAAAAGGAAACAAAAAATCCAAGAACAGGAGTACTTGTGGCACCTTAGAGACTAACAAATTTATTAGAGCATAAGCTTTCGTGGGCTACAGCCCACTTCTTCGGATGCATATAGAATGGAACACTCTCTGTTGTGTGTATATATATCTCCTCAATATATGTTCCATTCTATATGCATCCGAAGAAGTGGGCTGTAGCCCACGAAAGCTTATGCTCTAATAAATTTGTTAGTCTCTAAGGTGCCACAAGTACTCCTGTTCTTCTTTTTGCGGATACAGACTAACACGGCTGTTACTCTGAAAAAAATCCAAGGGGCATCATAGATCTCCCTTCTCTGATACCAGTTCTAGCTTCTTTTCTGAAGCTGGGAAATCTTCAGTATCCACCCCACAAAGAATAACCTCAAGAGAATCAAGGAAAGAGTTTCCTTCATGACAAATTTATGGAAAAACTGCCAGCCTTATGAACACCTTGACTTCTCTCCTCGCATCCAGACTATTATCAATATCATAGCTTTACCTCTAACATTTCTAAAATCCACCCCATCCTCTCTGTGCCTACTCCTAAAATCCTGGTTCACACCACAGTTCTCTCATCTAGATTACTGCAGCCTCCTTGTCTGCCCTCTCTAATCCATCTAAAATAACCTTCTGTTCCTGTCTCTCCAACTGCTTCACCTCACTTGAGGCCCTTTATTGGAACCCTGCTTCTTCCACCAGCAATTTAAAACTTTGACCTCACATTCAAGGCACTGCGCAACTGTGCTCCTATCTACATCTCTGTCCCTGTGAAAATATTACCCATACAGTATGGCATTTTCAAAATTGCTCAGTATTTGGCTAAATCTACTCCCATTAATTTCAATGATTGCAGAGTTAAGCCAACACTGAGTGCTTTTGAAAATCTTACTATAGTGTCAAGAGTCTAGATCCACAATGGCACTTAGGCATCTCAACACTCAGCATTACAACACCTAACTTGTAGGTATGTTGCTCCCCAGTGGAATTCACAGCCATTTCCTATTAATTGTATGGGGAGAATCAGACACATAAAAACAAGATTAACAGAAGCCAGCAAGATGAATATGGAGCAACCTAAACAAGCCGGAAGGAAATGTTGAAGTAGTTAGGTGCCTAACTCCAGGCCAGAGGGATGCATCTCCTTCCACTTGGGATTTACAGCTGCAAACCCTTTCCTAGAGTTAGGCATCTAAGCTAGCTCAGCTATTTATCACAAAGAGGTTGAGAGTTTACTTGATCCTGCCTCAGCACAGGGGGTCTTGATGACTTCTCTGGCCCTTTCTAACCCTACATTTTCATGGTTCTACGATTCTGTTTTTGGAATTTAGGCACCTATATCCCTTTGTAAATTTAGCCCCAGGTCAATGGGAATCTGACTCAGATACTAGTTCAGCATTAGCTATATAAACCAGTTATTGGGAAATTTTTCTAAATGTGATATTCCCAAATGATTATAACTCTTTTACAGATTCCTAAGACTTTTGCCCAGCCTGTTGTGTACTGATCTCATACACCATTATATAGCAAGTAAACCATATTAAAATACAGGCATATATTTTTTCTCACATGAGTAACAGTATACAAAACTATATCAACATTGGTATTTTTTTTCTTTTTAATGACAAGATATGAACGATATCAGGCCTTCACTTCAGAGCTTAAGGGGAAAGGTTCTTGGATAACAATGCAAATGACAAGGAAAAATCCACCCAGGAATTAAATAGGAGATGGACCCAGTGTTTAAACTTCTGTTTTCTAATGTATGCCTTTTAACTCTGGCATAAATCGATGATACATTTGATTTTTAACTGAGACTTTTACCTAGAGCTGTTATTGCTGAGAACTTATTTTCCAATATATTTGAAGAGATGTGTAGTTTCATGGTTATTTTCCTATTACAGTATAGTACCTCACTTCTTGATTCCTTCCTCAACTTTGTATTTGTTTTTCCAGTGCCCGAACTGCATCTGTGCTAGCTTGATCTTTCTGTTTGAATATACCAATAGCAGTGGCAGAAGCTTTTGCTTGACTGTCATTTTCCTTCATCTTTTCTTCAAGGGCTCCAATATGCTATTGTAAACATTCCACTTCCAAGTTCTGCTTTCTGACAGTTTCCTCATATTGCTCAATCTACAGGAAAATAACAACATTAGTGGAGCTTAATTAGCAGAACTGCAAGGTTAGGGAGTGTGCACTAACCAATACATGTCTCCTGTGGTGCTAATAAGCTTGTTTAAAAAAAAAAATGCTTCTCCCAATTAAACAATGTACTACTATGTAGATTTTACTATTATGCTAGAAGAGACTGTTTATTTGAGACATATTTTAATAATAAATAAATAAGTGTAGTATAAATACACAACTGAACTAGATATATGAATTAGATACAATTTTTAAGATTATGGTGATACTACACAGTGAGTGGATGCTACATTAAATAAACTGGTAACACTAGTCATCTGCTAGACTCTAAAGATGTCTTAATGGGTTGCTTCCACAACAGATTTATACTGTTTATGATATAGCCGTGTGGCTTCAGTACTATTATAGTAAAACAGAACTTTCAAGAAGATACACCACTATTTGGTTACATAGGCACGGAGTGCTATCTGTCTTCTCCCACTTCATTCATTATCCTTAAATTGGGGCAGGGGGTTGCCTTCAGAAAATATATAAGCTTACTTAAAAAGTTGCAGCATTCCCTACACTTTGCAGTGGAAGATTGCAAATAATGAGGAAACATCATTAAAGGCAAATGAAAACTTGTTAAAACCTTACATCAAATATGTATTATTGCCTAAAATGAGAGACACAAGGTGGGTGAGGTCATATCTTTTATTGGACAATCTTCTGTTGGTGAGGGAGACAAGCTTTTGAGCTTAAACAGAGCTCTTCTTCAGGTCTGGGAAATGTACTCACAGTGCTCTGTGTAAGCTTGATAGCTTGTCTTTCTCATCAACAGAAGTGAGTCCAATAAAGATACGATCTCACCCACTTTGTCTCTGTAATATCATAGAACCAAGACAGCTACAACAGCACTGCATATGTTATTACCTAAAAATGTCACACCTAGAAAGAGATGGAAAGGAAGCAGTGTATTTGTGAAGATTAGCATTCTCAGAATGCTAATTACTAGTCCATTTCTCTATAAGACACTATAATAAACAAATAGCGACTTTTTGAACTGAAACTGGTGAAGGGGACTTGAAGATGAAATATAGAAGAAAAGACTATACAGCACTAGTGGAGTTTTAAACCAGCATCCAAACATTATTGCTAAGGCTGTGAGTCTGTCATGGAGGTTGCATAAGTCACAGATTCCATGACTTACCGTGGCCTCTGTGATTTCTGCAGTGGCCAGTGCTGGCTCAGACGCTATCCAAGCTGGGCAGCCTCTGGGCTAGCAGCAGCAGTTTGGGTGTGCAGGAGGGGGCTCAGGGATAGGGGCAGGGAGTTTGAAGGTGCAGGGGGGCACTTACTTTGGGATGGAAGTCTCCCTGACTCCCATTGGCATGGCCCTGCTGCTCCTAGATGGAGGGGCCAGGGGACTCTGTGCGCTGCCCTTACCTGCAGGCCCCACAGCTGCACTTCCCGGCCAGTGGGAGCTGTGCAGCCAACACTTGTGGCGGGATCAGCGCCCGAAGCCTCCTGGCCTCTCCGCCGCCTAGGAGCTGCAGGGACATGCGGAGCCAAGTAGAGAGCCTGCCAGCGCCCCCAAGCTCCACCGCCAGCACAAACTGGGGTCCCAGACTGCATGTCACTGCCTGCCCCCCTCTCCAGCACCAGCGGGGATCCTGGGCCACCTCCCCCAGCACCTGCAGTGCCCCTGGACCTCCCCTGCAGAGCACCCACGGCCCCCCACCCAAGTTTTTGTTAAGGGGATAGAGTAAAAGTCATGGACAGGTCACGAGCCATTAATTTTTGTTTACTGCCTGTGACCAGTCCATGACTTTTACTAAAAATACCCATGACTAAAACATAGCCTTAATTTTTGCTTACAAGTAAATGAAGACTGCCATCAGCATAGAATCTTTCATTAATGGGAATATAATTAACACAACTGTGGGCAACTATGTGGCCATGTGTACAATCAATTTAGGGGCCTTCAGAAACCTGTTTGGTGCAAGCACACAAGAGAAAAGTTATATCACAATCCATATTTATAGTCTCTTTAGAGTCTTGAACCATAAAACACAAAGAGCAAATTAAGACAGAACTAAAAAAGGTATATTTATGAAAGACTGTAACGGAAGGATAAGAGGGCTTATAACTCATATCTGTAGAAAGTCAGCTACATGACTTGTGTATTGTAAAAATTCAAAAATTCTAAAGCAACTTTAGATTAGAATCATATTCCAAGAACGAAAGGAAAGAAAGAAGTTAATACAAGTTTGAGTTTGATCTAGAATAATGATTTACAGAGTAATTAATTCTGGGGTACATCAGCTACACAACCACCTAAAGGAACTTAAAATGTAGAGCTGACAGCAAGTTAGCAGAACATTTATAGTGAAATGGATATATTGAGAGTGAGTGCTGAATTAAGAGCACCTGCAGAGAGTGAGAGAGAGAGAGAGAGAGAGAGAGAGAGATCCTCAGCTGATGCAAATTGTCATAACTCCATGGATTTCAGCTAAACTATGAAAATCTGAGGATCTGGTCTGATGTCTTCAAAATATTACAATTTTGCTTCCAATTTTTCATATTCATAAGCACCAAAGTTTAGGGGGTAGGAAATGAATTGAAATATTTGACCTAACACTTTTCATCTGAAAAATATATGTGGTATGAATACAATTAAAAACCCACTTTCAGTATTAAAGACAGGACATTGAATTTGTGTGGTGTACTTTTAATTTTTAAGGCTTAATCCAAAAACTATTGAAGTCAATGGAAAAATTCCCACTGATTCCAAAGGGCTTTGGATTAGGCCCATAGTGTACATTACTACATTAATTGTTATTCCACAAGATCACTACTAATTACCTCCCCTCAAGTAATGCAGCATTCTATTTGCACATATTCACATTTACTATAAATCCCATGTTCTTCTTCTATTCTACAAATCTTTATGTTCAATAATGTGCACATATGATGCTTATAAAAGCTTAATATTGTACCTTAGATTTAGTCATGCATGTGATACATTCTTTGATTGTGCATTTAAACTAACACTACTTTTTTCAGGTAACACATACAATTTCTTACTGAAATGTTAAAAAGTTATTACAGATAAACATGTTTTCAGTAGGAACAACAACAACAAATATCGAGAAGAATACTGTACTTTTGCGATATCTTACATAGTGCCTCTTGATTAAATAGTTCATCTTTTTACAACTAATTTCTGAGGCCGTGGGTATTCTTTTTGTGCTCTTGTAGTTTGAGGACATTCTCTTGGAGTTCTTCATTCACAGAGTTTATCTACTGCTATAGATAGGGTGACCAGATGTCCCGATAAAATCGGAACTGTCCCGATATTTAACCCTTTGTCCCACGTCCTGATCAATGTACAATCGGGACGCCATTTGTCCTGATATTCAGGTAAGGAGGCGAGCGGGAGGAAGGTGCCGACTCCGTGGGTGCTCCAGGGTTGGAGCACCCACGGGAAAAATTGCAGCCAAGCTCCCCGCCCCTCGCCTTCTTCTTCCCCTCTCCCCCCAGCACACCACATCCCCACTCGTCCCCACTTCCCAGTGCTTCCTGCCACCTAAGAACTGTTTGGCGGTGCTTAGCGCTTTCCAGGAGGGAGGGGGGAGGAGCGGGGACATGGCGCACTCAGGGGAGGAGGTGGAGAAGAGGCAGGGCAGGGACTTGGGGAAAGGGGGTGGAATGGAGGTGGGGCGAGGGCAGTGCAGAGGCAGAAAGAGGCAGGGGGTGGGTGAGCACCCACCTGGCAGAAGGGAAGTCGGCACCATAGGGGTGAGTGGCGGGCAGGTGGGGGGGTAAAGAGGCGAGTAGCGGGCAGGGAGGATGAAGAGGTGAGCGAGTGGCGGGTGGGCAGGTGCGGGGGGTGAGGAGGTAAGCAGTGGGTGGGGGACTGAGGAGGGATGCTGCAAGCCAGCAGGGGGCTGTGGAATGAGGAAGAGCGTGGTGGGAGGGAAGCGGGGAGGGAGCGGGATCTGGGTCAGAGAGGGGGTGGAGCCTGGGAGGAGCGGGGCTGGACTGTGAGCGGGGCTGACAGCACCCCAATGTGTCCTGATATTTTAGCGTTGTGATCTGGTCACCCTAGCTATAGAACTTGTTCTGTGATTCCACTATTCTAAATCAATACTGTGAAACTGTTTTGCAAAGTCCAGGTCAGACGGTAGCTGCTCTATTGCTCTCACCTGGTTCTGAATTAAAAAACAAAAAACAAAAAAAGGATTTGGCCATAATATACATATTTATTGATTTTTATAAATTATGACAATTGTGTAGCCCCTTAGAGCATATACTAAACTCTTATAAATACATAAATAATTCAATGACCAATGTCAACATAAATAGACTTCCATCCCACAAATTGAACTATTATGCATACCTTATAGTTAACTCCACATTCCTCAGGCAAAGATATGAGAAAATAGATGGGGTTTACGGTGTGCTCTGTTGGGACAATTCAGTTAATGAATTTCAGGGCTAGGGGCTCCCCCACTAAAATTCCAAGACATTAAAACCTAGAGTATATTATCAAGAACCCCCATAAAATGTCAGTTGTCATGATGGCATGTAGGGAGTGCAAAAGTCTCTCAGGTACCATATAAGGTGTTAGATATCAATCTCAGCAGCTTTAATTGCACCTGCAAGAAACTAGCAAGCTACAGCAGTCTGAGCTCTGACAGTTAAGCTGAGTTATTTCTTTGAAATGCACTGTTAATAGTGAGAAAGAACATGTTGACCAAATTATGTTCTTAGTACACTTGTGCATGCTCCATTGTCCATAAAGTATGTCCTCAGTCTGTGGAAATGCAGAAGTGTAATTTAGGATATAAACAGGCTCCAGTATTACTCCCATGCATGTTTAGAACTGGGCAAAAAATGGGGGGAAATCCACAGATTTCTACATTTTCAGTTCTTATATTTTGTAACAGTCCTAATTTTATTTTCCAAATGTTATAAATTATTTTCAAAAACAGAATTTTCTTATTTTAAAACTGGAACATGTTGAAAATGTAATGTTCAAATTTAGAAAAACATCTACCTTCTAATTAAGTTGAGTTATTAAATGGTGGAAAGTGACAATACTCGCAATGGAAAATGTACAATGGGGAAAAAAACAGCCAACAAGCTACATTTTTCATTCAGAGATTCCACTGAGATCCTTTCAAGACAGGATAACTTTTCTTTTTTTAAAAAACCAGACAAAAGAAAAGAATAAAACTAAAATACAAACCAAAAAAAAAAAAAAAACCCTTTGAAATACTTTCAAAATAAAAAAAAAAAACATTTTAGAAAAATGGGCAAATAAATTAGTTCAAAAAATTCCAAACACCTGTCTAATGGTAATGATGTATGATAAGGAAAGAAGATTTAGATTTCAGCTTGAGTTGGCAGGACTACCAATTAGGGAAAAATACTCTATTTACTAATAAATAAGGTCATCTGATGCAGAGCCTTTGAGAAACAAACTATGTGAAATCCCACAATGCAATTTTTACAAGTAGAAATAGAACTGAATTTTAAATCTAAATGCTTAAAGAACAACAGATTTTTAAAGTAACATTCCATGATATTAGTGGGGCCAAAGAAATTTCCCTCCACTATAGTATTTATGATATTCTAACCAGCAAAACTTTTACTCCTCTTGAAAGCAAAGTGGAATAGTTCTTGCTATGAGGAATTTTCAGTCTTTTTCGCTATTTCTGACAATTGTAGGCAACTGGCGCTTTATGCAGTGGCAAATGTGTTCAGAGAAGACAAATACAGTATCCTTCAACTAGTTTTTCTTCCTGAGGTTCTGGAAATGCTTGGCATAGAAGAGTTCTGGGCTGCAGCCTATGAACGTCACCATTTACTCCTCATGACTGGTAAAATCAAGTCAGAAGCTATTGAGACCAGTGATAGTTGAGATTAATTCCTCCCTAAGAGCTTTCAGAGTTTAACTTCCTTCAAACAAAGTAATTACTTAAAATCTATACAGGGAGCCATCTTTTGTAAAGGAAAAAAGCAAATCTCTTCTTATTCATTTTACTCCTTGTCTATCCCAAGGAATACAATTGCCTGCTTAATAGGATGCATAATGCAGGAGAAGAAATTCATTTTGATGTTAAAATCTTTCTGTTGAAATTAAAATGTACCTATTTCTATAAATTTTGTACAGAAAAGTTTGGACATGTGATGGACAATTCTATTAAATTAGCATTTTCTTATGTAAGAAATCTTCCTGTTCATCCAGCTGTAGCCTAAGCATGCGGTCTTTGGAAGCTAGTAAAGTAAGGATTCTATGTGAAGTTTGTTTTGGAAACATCACACTGCAAAAATCAGCCGAGTCCAATTACTGGTGCAATTTCCCTCTTCCCCTGCCCTGAAACCCACCACCACCACCATTTAATTTACAACAGATAACATCATGCAAAAATGTGTACAGTACTCAAAGGAAAATATAAATATAACACACCTCATTGCAAATGGCAATGTGTTACAGATAATACTGAGGACACTATTAGGGGAAGAGAAAGTAGGCACAGATTTAAATAAAACATAAGTTGAAGCCAGTCAATTGACACTATTAGCCTTCTGCTGCCAACAGAGGTAGGGATCACATTTCTGTTCCTTGACAAGAAGTCACTGCTCCCTTCCTAAGCTTACAAGAACCATCCTTGTGTGGCCAGGGCTATGCTTGTTGGAATGTGATTAGGCCCCATGCTAGAACAAATGGTACTGATCCAGACGGCACAGTTGGCTGTCTGAACTGCAGATCTGATCTGTGCCTGCCCACAGTTGTCATTATGTTCACCTCTTCTGAACTAGGAATCACTGTGAAGAGTTAATCCTTCTTTCACTGAAAATATGACCAGTTCCACAATCTTTCTTACAGTGTTTCCTCTGTACAGGTCCTTTGGTGGATCACAGACTTCAGTGGAATGTTTTACTCCCCTATTCCCAAAGCACAAGTGATGATCCAAACCCCATTTCTGCAGCATTAAGCTTCACAGACTCCCTCTCCCCCCGGTGCCTTGGCTGGTGACATTACTTCCAAAGGGGTGTTACGGTTTCTGGTCTTTACTTATGCCTCTTTGGAACATTTGCACCAACTTTTCCAAAGGTTCCCTTTTCCAAGCACTAATGGTTGTCTTATTTGGAGCTTTCTGTGTTGATGAATTCATGCCTGAATTTTCCTGGATAGTTTGGGTCAGGACTTCAGCAGTAAAATATCTCAAGTGGGCTGGTAGGGCCATCACGTTCATGTTTTTAGTTTGTTTGTTTTTAAGACCATTCAGAAGAGTAGGTTGCCCTGTAAATTAATTCATGATTGTGTTCACATGAAAGTCTGTCTGATTAGAGCCTCTAGCTGTTATGTTCCAATCAGTCAGATGTACCTGACCCACTTCTCTTGCATGAGGAAAGGAGTTTTCTGACCAGCTATCAATTTAGTACAGAGTTTATTGGGTGGATCTTGGAATAGATTCATTTAGGATCAGAGCAACCACATCTTAGGCCTTGCTAGGTTTGGGCTCCAATAACATTTTGTCCCACGACTGTTAACTTTCTAAACACTTCCAATTATTCTGCAGGGCCTTTAGTATAGACAAGTGCCTAAAGAGTAGTAATGAGCCTAGGTTATTGTTATTTTGATGTTCTATTTTATATTTTCTCTTTGATTGTCTAAGTCCATAAATTGCAGAGCTGGGTTCCTCCCTCAGAGTGAGTGGATCTCTGGCTAGTGTATTGTCCACAGGCAAGTAGCCAGTAAAAGGACTGGATCACAGCTGTGTTCCACCAGCATTGTAGTCTTTGTAGCATGCAATTGTCAAGCACCACACAGGCACCGAGTCCTATAGCAGCTCAAGACATTCCCCTCTAAACTACTGAGGAAAATTGTACCAGGAAAGCACCAAGCCTCAACAAGACACCAGGCCAGAATACATTAGTGAGGCTCTCAGCGTCTACTGCTGATGATGCTGCAGCAAGCCCTTTTGTACTCATTGAACTGTGACTCCATTCCTCAGCTTTGGAGAATTAAACTACAATGAACTCAAGCACTGATCCTCAGGGTACCTCACTGTTTATCTTGGTTCTCCAGATCTTCTAAGGCCTCAGGCTCTCATAACTCAGTGAGTGAGCCTAACTGCCCTCTGAAACAGAGTGGCAAATGCTTTCACAGTCTAGGGGCAAGGAGCTCCTAGATCAGAGGCGTATATCAACTTGAAAAAACATCATAGAAAACCATAGATAGAAAATCATAGATAAAACTCAATGGTGATTTTCTTGCCTGTAAAGAAATTCTAGTTCTTTCTAGGATAACAGTAATAAATTACTACTACTAATAATTTGCACTTAGACCTAACATTTTATGAGGAACAAAATGTCTTCTGCAAAGACCAGTGTGAACTAGTGCTTTGACAGTTTTAACTGCTGAAAATACTGTTTGGCTATTGAAATTTTACTCAGATATTCCTGATATAAGAATGTACACCACTATGTTTTTCAATGATAAAAAACAGAGTAAAAAGTATTAAAATAATATCTGTAATGCCCCACTGAATTGTATAATACCTGTTCTATATGAATCTCCTGTTCATGCTCTAGTTGCTGGTTCACTTTCTTAGCTTGATTTAGTCCATCTTCCTGTTCATTGCATTTATTCCACTGCTCAGATAGCTCAGGATGGAGACTTTTCACTTTCTTGTTAAGTCTACTGACCTCAGCCTCTTGAATACTCTGCTGTTAAAAATGGTTGTGTGTAATGAGTAACACATACAGCAATAGGTGCATGTTTCAGTACTCATTCATAGAAACAATGTTCTGAGACTCCTAATTTAACTGGTTTTAAAAGAAGTTGAAATAAAAAAGGTTACTAACCTGTTCTGCAACTATTGTTCTTTGAGATGTGTTGCATGTGTCCACTCCACACTTGGTGTCAGTGTGCCCAGCACACAGCTTTCAGGAGCTTTTGCCCTGAGTGGTACCCATTGAACGGCTCAAGTGCCCCCTTCTGCCATGCGTCACTGTGTGCAGGTATAAAGGGCAGAACTGCTCCAGCCCATTCAGTTCCTTCTTGCAGAAACTCCAATGTAGAAGAGTAGGAGTATGGGTCGTGGAATGGACCTGTGCAATACATCTCAAAGAACTACAGTTACAGAACAGGTTAGTAACCCTTTTCTTCCCCTTCAAGTGAGTGGACGTGTGCATTCCAGTCTTGGAGACTCACAAGCCATAAGAACAGGAGGTGGAATCAGAGTCAATTTCAATAAAGACTGGAAAACAACTCATCCCACTCTAGCATCCTCTCTGGAGTCTTGAGCCACAGCATACCGGGAGGCAAATGTATGGACCTAGGACCGGGTTGCCGCTCTACAAATATCAGCAATTGGAACTTGTCAGCAAAGTTTCTGAGGCCAATTGCAACACCATCAAATGAGATGTGACTCTGTCAGGCAGAGCGACATTAGCCAAGTCATAGCACATGCATAACATGGGATGCAATCCAAGAAGAAATTCTATGTGTGGAAACTGATTGACCTCTTATTCTGTCTGCCACTGCTATGAACAGCTGGGAGGCTTTACAAAAATGCCTGGTTCTGTCCAGGTAAAACTCTAAGACTCTCCTGACATTCAAGGTATGAAAATACACTCCCTCCCTGTTTGTGTGTGGCTTTGGGTAAAATACAGGCAAATAAATTTTCTGATTGATTGATGTGGAAATGCAAAATCAACTTTGGGATGAACTTTGGATGAGGACACTGGTAAACCTTGCCCTTTTAAAAGATTGTACATGGAGGCCCCGACATTAATGCCCGCAGCTCCCCTATTCCTCTGGCTGAGGTAATAGCCACCAAAAATACCATCTTTATTGATAGATGCAGTAGATAGCAGGTAGCCAATGGCTCAAACAAGGAACCCATAAGTCTTGACAATACTAAGTTTAAATCCCATGGAGGAATTTGGTCTTGCGCCTAGGGTATAATTTGACTTAGCCTTTTAAAAAGCTTTAAATGACCTTATGGACATGTTGCTAGAGGAAAATAGAACAGTTGTCCACTTTAGGGTGGAGTGCCTAAATAGCTGCCAGATGTACCTTGATGGAATTAGCCGTCAAACCTTGGTATTTCAGGTATAGTGAATGGACCAGAATATGTTGAACTGAAGAACTGGTCAGTGATATTCCATACTGACAAGGCCAAACAGCAAAACATTTCCAGTTACTCAGATGGTCTGCGAGGTTGTTCTGTTCTAGATCTATCAGATTTGGAATACAGAACTCTCAGAGTAGCATTGCTTCTGGATTGAATAGAGAAGCATGCACTCCCCCATGTTTGTTGAGGTAAAAACATTGATGTCATGTTGTCTGTGAGGACTGATCCACAATAGAAATACGTGGTATGTCAGTCAGAGAGCTTTTAGTTCTCCGTGTAAAGTTGAGTCATCCAGTTAGAGAGGTAAGTAGCTCTCGTAGAAGGCTTTCCACTATTTAGTAGGATCTCTTGAACATCCTTCAAGCAGGCCTGCTCTCTAGTGTCTAGCCATGGAGCATCCATGCAGTTAAGTAAAGGGACTGTAAACTCATAGGCGACCATGTTCCTGGGAGATTAGATCTAAGTCGAGTGGAAATGAAGTTGGGGGTTTACTGACAACTCCTGGAGAGTGGAAAGCCAGCAATGATGGACCCATGCTAGGGCTACAAGTATGACTCTCGCCTGGTCCTGTCTTATCTTTAGTAATACCCTGTGAATGAGTGGGTTTAACTGAACCATATGCAAACAAAATATAATGTAATTAAGACATGAAAGGGAATTAGCATCTACAAGCTAATCTGGTTACATGCTTAACTTCCAACAAGATATAGATAAACACTTACAAATACAATTAATATTTACCTCTAATTCTCTAACAATATAGGCTTGCATTTCAAAGCTCTAGTTTAACTAACATAGCTTTGTTAGATATTTATAAGGAGTGGCCCTAATTACCATTAATATACTTTTCTAAAATGTCCTTAAAGGTTGAATTTGGGTCCTTTAGCCTTCTAGTTGCTTTCCCTTTCTGGCTCAGTGTCACAGCAGGATTGGTGGAAGAGTAGAGGAGCCTGTCTGATCACATCAGTAAAAAGGTGTCTCTAATGGAACCTGGGCTGTGACCCTGCAAGGAGCAGAACTGCTTACACTTTCTGTTAGACTTTGTCACAAATAGGTGTATTTGGGGAAACCCACACCACTAGATGTATCTGGCCACATCTGGGCAGAAAGACCACTAGTGGTGACTCATAAAGACCCACTCAGGTGGTCTGCGAGGTTGTTCTGTACTCCTGGCAGGTAGGATGCTTCTAGATCTATCAGGTTTGGATTACAGAACTCTCAGAGTAGCATTGCTTCTTGATTGAATGGAGAATCTTGCACTCCCCCGTGTTTGTTGAGGTAAAAACATTGATGTCATGTTGTCTGTGAGGACTAATGGCCTGCTTCCCTTGATCCACAATAGAAATACGTGGTATTTCAGTCAGAGAGCTTTTAGAACTCTGACATTAACGTGTAGAGCTGAGTCATCTGAGGACCATAGAACCTGTGTCTGTAGAGAACCCAGATGAGCTCGCCATCCCAGATCAGAAGCATCTGTCACTAGTGTGGGAGCTGGTTGCAGGCAGGCAAATGGAACACCTACACATACATTGGGTAGATTTGTTCACCAATCTAGGGAGGTGAGGACCTGGGAGGGCATTCTTACCACATAATCTAACTGATGGCTGCTTGGTGAGTAGACAGATGCCAGCACTGCAGAGTGCTAAGGCACCGTCTAGCATATTGAACCATGTAGGTGCAAGAGGCCATGTGACCCAGACACCGCAAACAGTTTCATGCTGTTGTGACCGGTGGTCCTTCAAACCTATAACAATTGATTGGATTGCCTGGAACCTGGAGTCCAGAAGAAAGGCGCTGGCTTAAAATCAGTCCAGTACAGCATTTATAATCTCTATCTTCTGGACTGGGGAAAGTACATAAAGCATTTATGAATGGTGCCAAATTGACAGCCATGTAGACAGAAGTTTTATTTATCCACAGAACAAGTACAGCATGAACAGCAGCAATTCAATTATCTCACTACTGGTTTGCCTCAGACTTGAACTGAAGGGAAAACCCTTGTGATTGAGATGTTACAGTAAATTCGTCATTTGTGCACATCCCATTCTTAGCCTTTTTGGTAATATTGTCAAAAAGTGTGCAAATCGTGGTATATCAAGTAGGCTACTCAACAGCCATCAGACAATAACAACCTTTGAAACGTTAAATAGTTGGGGATTGGCCCTGCTTTGAGCAGGGGGTTGGACTAGATGTCCTCCTGAGTTCCCTTCTAACCCTAATATTCTATGATTCTATTCTATGATTCCAATCCAGGCTGGATTCAAACAGGCACCAACAGGTGAAAAGGTCAATATCATATTTCCAATCCCTGACTCAGCTAGCCTCTTTACAATATTTCTGTCCTGTTCCAAACTAGGAAGAATCAGAATTCTAATGAGAAAGTCTCTCCTGACAAAAATTAGTCTGACATCTCAAACCAAAAAGGAAAAGAGAAACAGAAATACAACAAATTTTGAATTTACATTTGCGTATTCAAACTTTTTGATGTTTGCCCATCATGAATGTCAAACTGGTTCCAGCTTGACATTAAATTATAAGTTGATTTCAAATATTTAAAAAACCACTATATTACATTACTCCCATCAAACCGTAAATTATAGACAGAGCTGGAAGCAACATCTACAGTTAAGTTTGAAGATCACTTTTCATTTTAAAAGCCTACTTTAATTATTACTTTGCCAAACTTTAGTAATTCAGACCAAAATTTTCCATGATAAATGAATGCCTCTGGTTGAATTATTTTGGAAAGTTTAAGCAAAAATGGTTCAGCCATTTTTAAGAACAAGGTTAAGGAAAATTACACTGTTTTGCTAATATAAAAAACATTTCAACTGATCTGTTAAGAAGTTCTAGCATGTCCAGGTTTTAAGGCAGAGACTTGATATTTGGCATGGGGGTCAGTGTGGGGTCATAGACCTGCCCTTGTGAAACTCAACACAAATCTTGCTGACCTAAAAGGCTCTGAATATCATAATTTTCACACAGGGACCTCGAGAGGCCATCTGGTCCAGTCCCCTGCATTGATGGCTGGACTAAGCATTATCTAGACCATCCCTGACAGGTGTTTGTCTAACCTGTTTCTTAAAATCTCCAATGATGGAGATTCCACAACCTTCCCTATGCAATTTATTCCAGTCCTTAACCACCCTGTCAGTTAAGAAGTTTTCATAGTGTCCAACATAAATTGCCCTTGCTGCAATTTATGCCCATTGCTTCTTGTCCTATCCTCAGAGGTTAAGGAGAACAATTTTTCTCCCTCCTTGTAACAACCTTTTATGCACTTGACAACTGTTAGCATGTCCCCTCTCAGTCCTCTCTTCTCCAGACTAAATAAACCCATTTTTTTCAATCTTCCCTCATAGGTCATGTTTTCAAGATCTTTAATCATTTTTATTGGTTTTCTCTGGACTTTCTCCAATTTGTCCACATATTTTCTGATATGAGGTGCCCAGAACTGGATAATATTCTTCAGTTGAGGCCATATCAGCACAGAGTAGAGAGGAAGAATTACTTCTTCTATCTTGCTTATAACACTCCTGCTAATACAACCCAGAATGATTGCTTTTTTGCAACAGTGTTACACTGTTGGATTATATTTAGTTTATGATCCACTATGATCTCTTTCTACAGTACTCCTTCCTGCAGTCATTTCCCATTTTGTATGTTCACAATTGATTCTTCCTTCCTAAGTGAAGTACTTTGCATTTGTCCTTATTGAATTTCATCCTATTTACTTCAGACCATTTTTCCAGTTTGTACTGATCATTTTTAATTTTAATTCGATCATCCAAAGAACTTGCAACACCTCACAGCTTGGTATCATCTGCAAACTTTGTAAGTGAACTCTCTATGCCATTATCTAAATCATTGATGAAGATACTGATCAGAATCAGACATAGGACAGATCTTTGTAAGACCCCACTTGATATACCCTTCTAGCTTGACTGTGAACCACTGATAACTACTCTCTGGGGATGGTTTTCCAATCAGTTATGCACCCACCTAATAGTAGCTCCATCTAGGTTGCATTTCCCTAGTTAGTTAATGATAAGATCTGGTGAGACAGTATCAAAAGTCTTGCTAAGGTCAAGGTATACCACTTCTACCACTTCCCCCTATCCATAAGGTTTGTTACCCTATTAAATAAAGCTATCAGGTTGGTTTGACATGATTTATTCTTCACAAATCAATGCTGACTGTTATTTATCATCTTATCATCAAAACCTGTACGAGAACACTTCAACCTCCCTAGCCACACAATAGCAGATGTAAAGGAAGCCATCTTACAGCAAAAAAACTTCAGGACCAGACTCCAAAGAGAAACTGCTGAGCTTCAGTTCATTTGCAAATTTGACACCATCAAATCAGGTTTAAACAAAGACTGTGAATGGCTAGCCAACTACAAAAGCAGTTTCTCCTCCCTTGGTGTTCACATCTCAACTGCTAGCAGAGGACCTCACCCTTCCTGATTGAACTAATCTCGTTATCTCCAGACTGATTCTTGCCTGCATATTTATACCTGCCTCTGGAAATTTCTATTACATGCATTTGACGAAGTGGGTATTCACCCACGAAAGCTTATGCTCCAATACATCTGTTAGTCTTAAAGGTGCCACAGGACTCTCTGTCACTTATCTTATTATCTTTTAGATGTCTGCAAATTGATTACTCTATTATTTGCTCCATTATCTGTCCAGGTACTGAAGTTAAGCTGATTGGTGTGTAATTCCCTTGTTTCTCCTTATTTCCTTTTTTGATAGATGGGCACTATATTTTCCCTTTTCCAGTCATCTGGAATCTCTCCTATCTTCCATGACTTTTCAAGGATAATCACTAATGGCTCAGATATCTCTTCTATCTCTTTGAGTATTCTCTTTGATGTATTTCATGAGGCCCTGGTGACTTGAAGGCATCTAACATGTCTAAGTAATATTAACTTGTTCTTGCCCTATTTTAGCCTCTGATCCTACCTCATTTTCATTGGTATTCCCTATGTTAGATGTCCAATCACTGCTAACTTTTTTTAGCAAAAATAGAAACAAAAAAGTCATTTAACACTTCTTCCATTTCCATATTTTCTGTTATTGTCTCCCCCTTCCCCACCCCCCCCACCTCCCCCCACTGAGTATTGGGCCTACCCTGTCTTTGGTCTTCCTCTTGTTTCTAACATTCTTAGCCTTGTTCAAGTTTGGTGGCTAATTTCAGTGAACATTCCATCTGTACTGAGCATGATCTCCCTCCCACAACAAGTCGTACATGCTAACTGCATTAAGCATGCTCCAGACCCCCAGAGGACCCTGAGTATGCTCTAGCCCAAGGCAACATGAGTTTCTCGGCAATTGCTAATGGAAGATGGGGGCTGCTGTGGTGCCAAATACCAACACTGTGATCAAGAATATTGTCTGTCCTTTCTTTCAATGTTTCTCCTTGTTGGCATCCAGGCATCATGAAGGAGGAGGATGAAGCTGTCTGACATGAATACAGAGAGGTGAGGAATATAGGGAAGAACAGAGCAAGTAGGGGGTGAACATATCAAGCAGCCAATAGTATATAATTTTTCTAAATTAATTTCTAAAAATTATAGATGATAATTTTCTAACATGGAAGGTATTCTACCTAACACAAAGTAACTCTAATTTGGACTTTGTTATAAAGGATTAAGATGAATTAATCACTGGACTGGAATTCAGTACTTGCTTAGGGACCAGCGATCATGACGTGATTACATTCAATATGAGCAAACAGGTGATAGTCCCAAACAATAACTGCTCTTCAAAAGAGCTTCTTTCCCAAAGCTGAGGAAAATTATGAATGAAATTGATTGGAAGGAAAAATTTCATTCAAAATATGTGAATGAAAATTGGGAGTTCCTTAAAAAGAGTTTATGCAAAGGCCAAAGAGCCAGGATTCCACAATCAAGAAAGAGGACAAAGACAATCCTGGTTTAGTGGCAAAACAAAGACAACAATTAAGGGGGAACGGAGGGTAAAACACAAACCCCAACAATATATAACAAATGGAAAATGGGGAACATATTAATTTCTATAATTTAGAAGTTATGAAGTGCAGAAAATTGATAAGAAAATCTAAAGACATCAGGGAAAAATCCATACTTAGCCTGACTAACGATAATAATGAGCTTTTAAAGTATATTAGGAACAACAAGAAAAAAAGTCCTAGCAATGGTATAGGCCCATTGCTAGGTGGAGATGGTAAAATTCTTAATATTGATGCAGAAAAGGCAGAAGTGTTCAATAAATATTTTTATGATGAGGTTACTTTCAAGTCAATCAATAACTGAGGAAGTTGTTAGACAACACATGCTAGTATAAACATTGTTAAATTGGCAAGCCCAGATAACTTGCACCCAAGAGTCCTAAATGAACTGGCTGAGGAGCTATCTGGCCCACTGATGTTATTTTTTAATATATCTTGGCGTATTGGGGAAATTTCAGAAGACTGGGAGATTGTACCAATATTCAACAAGAGCCAGGGGAACGATAGGTTAATTATAGGCCAGTTTATCTGACATCAGTCCTAGGCAAAATAATGGAAAAGCTGATATACGATTAAATTAAATAAGAATTAAAGGATAGGAAAATAATTAATACCAGTCAATATGGTTTTATATAAAATATGTCTTGTAAAACAAACCTGATTTAATTAATCTATGAGATTGTAAGTTGGTTGACAAAAGTATGTGCATAGACATAATATATTTAGATGTTTGTAAGATATTTGACTTATTACCATATGACATTCTTATGAAAAACTTAGCACTATATAATATCAATAGAGTACATGTTAAATATATACGAACTGGCTCACAAATCTCAAAAGTAGTCACTAAATCATCACTAAATGGTAGTGTTTCTAGGGGGTTCCAAGGGATTTAATATTAGGCCTGATGCTGTTCAACATTTTTATCAGTGATCTGGAAGTGCATATAAAATCACTGCTGATAAAATTTGCAGATGACATAAAGATTGGAGGAATGGGAAATAATGATGGGAACAGGTCAGTCACATAGAGATATTTTGATTGCTTGGTAAGCTGGGACCATTCAAACAAGATACAAATGGCAAAAGCCAAATACATACATTTAATACAGCCGAATGCAAAGTTATTGTCTGTAATACAGGCCATGCCTACAGAATAGGCGACTCCATTCTGGAAAGCGGTAACTCTGAAAAAGACTCCGGAGTCATAACAGACAAGCAACTCAAGATGAGTTCCCAATGTCATGCTGTAGCAAAAAGGGCTTATGAGATCCTTAGCTGTATAAACAGGGGAGAAACGAGTATGAGTAGGTCGATTTTATCTGTATATGGCATTGGTGAGACTGATACTAAAATGCTGTGCCCAGTTCTGGTGTCAACATTTACAAAAAGGATATTGAAAAATTAAGAGAGGGTACAAGAAAAGAAGCATGAAAGTTATTTGAGGGCTGGAAAAATGCCTCAGTGAGAGACTTAAGAGCTCCATTTGTTTAGATTTTTAACCTACTGGGGCATGGATTGTCTCTTACTAAATATTAGTATGGTGCCTAATAACACAGTGAGGTCTAGATTTTGACAGGGGCTTCTGGGTGCTATTACAATATAATAGATATTTTAATCGTATTTTTAAAAACATGCAAACAAGGTAAACTAAAAATTGCATTTTTGTAGAATATATAAAAAAATAGTATAAAAATTTATGGTTTTCCTAAATATAAAATATAAAACAAGATTTTCAGAAGACAATAATATTTTCTGCTAGCAATTAATTAAGTTGTAATAGGATTTAAAGACATATATTGCACTTTGGAGGAAAAAAAATCAGTTACGTTTCTAGTAAACATTACATTGGAGTAAAATGTAACCATTACCTTGATAACAATTGTTGATGCATCAACTATCAAAATATATAACTACTTACAGCTTCATCTGCTAGGACACATTCTTTCTGTTGAGTCAAGAATGATGCCGGATGTGAGTTAATATGAATATGACATTGTCTGGCTCTACCGGAAGAAATACAGGAGACACTGCATGCAGTTTAATTAGGCAGCAACTTTATTATTACTTGTCTGGGAGTACCCAGAAGATGAAAGTGTACTGTGCAGGTAACCCCATGATCATTTCAATATCTAGCTAGAGGACTTCCATCAGCCCCACCCCTTTTCTATCCTGGTCCCCAGACAAACCATTGCTGGGACATTACAATCCCCCACCCTCGAATGAAGGTTAAAGTGGGCTATAAAGGAAGTGGGGTTGGTTCCCTGCAGTGCTACTCATAGGAGCCCTGAACTCCCCATTTCCACTCCTTTAAATCCATTACCAAACCATTTGCCTGATCACTGCATCCCTTCCCTACAGAGTACCTACACTGGGCATCCACCACAAGGACGTACCAGTAATTATCTTGGCTGCCTCCCTTGCATATCTAGCCAGGTTCCCTTTAGGACATCTCCTAAAGCCTCCTTTAATATTGGTCAAAAATGTGTCAGCCCCCAAGACGAACCCCATCCTCCCTGAATAATTCTGGTGCCCCATATGCTAAATGCATATGCAAAATTACCAATCCCCCTAGGACTCCCGTGAATTTGGCCACTTCCCTATTTACATATCTCCTAGACTTGTTGACCCGAGGAGGCTTCACAACTCCACACCACACCCAGTGTTTAATTTTCTCTGGTTTGCTCTCACGGGCCCCCCCAGCCTACAGAGGAGGCATCAGCTGGTCCCATAACATGCCCCTTCTTCCATGCCACCTCAGGACAGCTTCATCACCAAGCCCCAGCTGCAAACCCTGACATAACCACCTATGTGCCCAGTAAACAATATTGTGCCTGCAGTTCCATACCACCATCTGCCTGGCCCATCTTCCTGCATCTGGAATGAAAACATGGTGGAAAATTAACACTGATTCCCTACTTGGGATCTCACGTACATTGTGTATGCTTCCAAATGCCAGTGCCCAATGGGTAAGGGGGCTAGGGCAATTCAAGCAATTGAATGAGTGGGAACCAGATTCATGGGCTGGGAATCCTAGCCGCATCAGTCCTTGTCTCAACATTGTAATGAACTGGTAGTTTCAGTTCATTACAATGTTGAGACAGGGACTGATGAGTTGTGAGAGGACTCCTGTCACCATGTATAAAGAGGGCCCCAAACCCTCCCCAGTCTTATTGACATGTATGCCCTCAAAGCCGCCACAGGGCAGATCCAGAGCACAGCTCCCTCCCTCGGGATTATGGATTCACCCCAGCTTCTTTGCGGTGCATTCTACTGGAGTGAACACAATGAAGACTGATCCCAGAAAGAGACACTAAAATCCGCTAGGAAATGAAGCTCTTTGAAAGGAATACCAATACTTTTGTTTCCATTCGGCATTTCAAAGGGCAGTATACAGTGTCTATTTAGTTTTGACTCTGTTTTCATGGATGAAAAGACTGGTGTTTTCTATTAAGCCCTTTTGGGGTAAACATTACCAGGAATTTTTAAGTTTTTTTTTTTATTTATTTTGTTTAGTGCTTGATCCAGCAGGATGCTGAGCACTTATATGCATGCTTGATTTTCAGCACGTCAGTAGTCCCAATGAAGCCAATTATATACTTAATTTAGGTCAGTACTACACTGCACACCAATGTCAGCACCACGTAAGCAGTCTGCATCTACACTGTGGTGTGAAAAGCAACAAAGAGTTCTGTGGCACCTTATAGACTAACAGACGTATTGGAGCATGAGCTTTCGTGGGTGAATACCCACCTCATCAGACGCATGCGTATTTCGTATTCACCCACGAAAGCTCATGCTCCAATACGTCTGTTAGTCTATAAGGTGCCACAGGACTCTTTGATGCTTTTTAAAGATCCAGACTAACACGGCTACCCCTCTGATACTGTGGTGTGAAGCTACACGTGTCCATGAAAGCCTCTGGCAGGGGGAAAGACTTGGAAGTAGGGAGCTGCCAAAGCCTTTCCCTGCTGCCTCCCCCTGCCAGAGCTTTTCATGGCAGCAAGAAAAGGTTCTGGCAGCTCCCTGTGGTGGGGAAAGGCTCCACAGGAGAGCAGCTGCCAGAGCCTTTTCCAACTGCCAATCTTTCCCCTGCAGTAGGGAGCTGGTGGAGTCTTCCTCTGCTGCCTCCCACCGACAAGCTGTGTACGTGCTGAACATGCCACCGTAAGAAGTGTGCAGTGCCTTTAAGCACATGCTTAACTGCCTTGATGGATTGGGGCCAGGGTGGTCAGCAGCTTATAGGATCAAGCTCATAGCGCCAAAATGATGCTAGATGCTTTACACATAAGTGAGAAGACAATGTCCCTGCCCTGGAGAGTTTAACATCTATGTATGAATTTAAGTGAGATGAATGTGTTTGATAAAATTCTAAACATTCCTTGAGAATACCTGCGAGTACATATCTTTGTCTTTTTTAACTATTTCCTAAGTTAGTTTAGTGCTTTTAGATATTGTTTTAATCGCCCCATAAATAGACGAGGTTTTTTTTTTGCTTTGTTTTCTTTTTTTGTTTTTTAAGTCATTTCTGTGCACACCTGCTGAGTTTAATTGCACTACTGCTGGTGCTGATTGTAAGTAGAGACGGGGGGCGGGGGGGTGGTTACTGACTGATTGGCTGTCATTACATTCAGTTTCATTGTCTTTTTCCCTTTCAGTATTAGTCTTACAAGTTAAAAGGGACTGTGAGTCTGAGGGATTAGGGACCTCAACGGAGGAGGAATCTTATGATCTGTGAGCAGAATAAGATGTGGTGTTTCCTGCATGAAGACATCTGAAGAGAGTACACGTGCACCTCTAGAGCATGGCTGATGATGTGACAGCCAAATTGCCACACTATGCAGCATTCAGGAGAATGAAAGGTTTATAGGTGAGATATTTAAAGAGGTCACCACGCCCAGAGCATGTGGGTCTGGAATGTATAAAGTAGAAGATAGTGCAGCAGATAGGACTTGGATTACTGTGAGCAAAAGAGAATAAAGAAATCGTGGCCATTCAAAAGGGAAGGCAAGCCATGCAGTGAAACTGTGAAGCAGGTTCTCAATTCTACAAGAGCCTAAAGATTACAAAGCAGGGAGGGTTATATATATCATCAAGGCATCATGGAACAACCCCCTACTCATGAAAATGGTAGAAATGGACACAGAAAAGGGACAGTTGGTAATTTGATAATTGTTGGGGACATGCTACTTTGAAATACAGAAGGATGGGCATGCAGTTGGGACTCAAAGACATATTTTGCAAGGTGTCAAGAAAGGTGAAAGGACTTCACGGGTGGACACATTCCCAGAAGGAGCGGAAGAAAAGCCCATAATTTTACCTTATGTTGGAGACCATTGAGTAGGTAGAAGCTGAAATAAGGCTTGAGGAGTTGAGAAGACAGATGGAGATTTTATAGAGAACAAACAGTAATACAGGCATTCAATAAGCTTTTCTAAAAGTCCAGAGAAATTAGTGGCCAAATCATGTAACCATCATTCAGGCATAACAGATTTCAAAGGAGGTTTTTGCCTCCATAAGGCTCACAGCATCAGGATGTAGGATGTTTCTTCTTTTGAATCAAGAGTATTAAATGGGAACCTCAGCTAGGCATGTCAGTTCTAAGTGATAAACTAAAGATTTGGACCATGGCTTTAATATTTGATCAGTGTGGTATAAGAGTCTACAATACAATTGAAGTCCCAGAGAAATCAGAATAGCTTTAAAGTCAGTACCTGGATATTATATTTGGGATTTATAATATGTGATAATCTCATGTGTGTGTAAGGGACAAAGCTTGGGCAAGGATGAAAGTGATAATCTTTGATAATTAAGTAACTTGTCTAAATTTCTAAATTCTAACTTTAGAATTATTGATGGAACTGCCAGACAGTGCCATAATTCCATTGGTGCATATGCTTAATTGGTACACTAATAAAGATCTGCCTTTTAGATATGCATACTTCCATCTTCATGCCAAAGTCACCTGCCCAAAATATTACAGATCAAGTTTGCCCCTGTTAGAAGATCTTGAATTTATTAATTTGATTTATTATCTCTTGAAAATTGTAACATCTCATGTTGAATTCACTTTTTAAAAAATATTAAACTCTATCGTCCAACCATTTTTATTTTGCTTTCTGTAATTTCTTATTTTATTTCCTATTTTTACTAATACATTTACAATAGCTGTCCAGTCTGTACTTAAACTAAGGGATGGTCCACACTAAGCCCCCAATTCGAACTAAGATACGCAACTTCAGCTACGTGAATAACGTAGCTGAAGTTGAAGTATCTAGTTCGAACTTAAAGGTACTTGCCGGGGGTCCACACACGGCAGGCAGGCTCCCCCGTTGACTCCGCCTACTCCTCTTGCAGAGCAGGATTACCGGCGTCGACGGCGAGCACTTCCGGGATCGATTTATTGCGTCTAGACAAGACGCGATAAATCGATTCCAGAAGATGGATTGCTTGCAGCTGAACCAGCGGGGTAAGTATAGACGTAACCTAAGAAACAGAAACACAAAGAATAATCAGAAATGTGATCTAGATAAAATGATAAATGAAAATTACTTGTGTGTTTTATTTCATATCTTTCTCACACTATCAACCTGTTATGAACTTGAACTAAACTAAAGTACAAACTCTTGTAGCCAACTATCCAATCCCATAAGCCACTCGCGCCCCTCCTGAGCAAATTGCTCTAATATAATCTTGAAGTTGACTTTTCAGGTTCTCTTTATATGTATGCACTTTAGTGCTTTACTTTGATGATCAGTGAATTCTGAGCAGTTTGAAATCTAAATTTACTGTCTTCAAGGTTTTATAGTTTTATCTTTTGGTCCCAACATTAACATAATCCATAACCCAAGGGAAGGGGTTTCCCATACACACACAAAATTTCTATTTCAGGGGAGGTGTGAAAAGTCCTATAGCATTCTGGAAGAGATTTCCCTTAAGAATTCAATATACTTTCTAATAAATATCAAAATATTGGAATTTCAAATTGACAGATGCATTTTAGTCTATTCTTTAATAAGTTATTTTTAATAGCAACTTGATTGATGTGATCTGTTTTTGATAGTATTTTTGTGGTGGGATTATTTGGAAAATCAAGTTTAAAAAGAAATGATTTATATTAATTATATTTGAAATTAAAAAGCTTTTCAGTTTTAAACAATTACAAAATAGAACTGATAGTTGAATTTATTTATAATTACTGGAAAAAGCTGACACACACAATAGATGTATGTTCTGTCATAGTGTTTTAGTTCAAGGGTTTGGACATAATGGAGATGAAAGAAGGACGTATAGTGCTTGCTAGTATTAAAAAGCTGAAGAACTCTATGGGCCATAAAAGGAATATCAAAGATGAAGAAATTGGATGGAAATTGTTTAAGGCTAAAATATATGCTGCTTAAGACTGTTTAAAGCTTTTGGTCCAGATTCTGTAACTTTTACTCAGGTTTCATAGAGTTTAAGGCCAGAAGGGACTATTAGATCATCTACTCTGACCTCCTCCATAATCACAGGCCATTAAATGTCTCCCAGATATCCCTGTATTAAGCCCAAAGAAACATTTCAGTCCTCAGGATACTCCAGTGTGTGTCCCAGGCAAAGAACAAGAGAGACCAAGGTGCCACCAATGCCTAAGGCCCCCTCACGCAGGGAACTGAGTAGGTGCAATATGCCCAGATGATCACAGCAGGTGAAAAATGCCCATGATGCAAAGCAAGGCAAAAAAAAAAAAAAAAAAGCTAAGGTCCCTGCCAAGCTGACTTCAGGGAAAATTCCTCCCTGACCACAAATCTGGTAATCAGTATGACCATGAGCCTGGCAGCAAGATGCACCAGCATCTAGGAAGATGATATTTTTATATCTCAGAGCACTGGTCTACCCCATCCAGTGTCTCATCTCCAGTTTTTGCCAATCGCTGATGCTTCAGAGCAAGATGACCAACCCTCTTCCCCTCCTCCAAGCCTCCACTCCCCCAGAATACATCTAGCCAGTGGTGCATCGGGAGGGGGGGAGAAATCCTTCCTGACCCCTGCAGGTGACTGCCTGTGGTCTTGAGACATGAGATTTGATTATAGTAATTATATTAATGCCATGTTATGAGCATGTTGAGGGCAATTTAGGCTATTCTGTTCCCCCTAAGATCCAGGAAGGAAGGGGATGGTGCACATATTCCAAGGCCAGAAGGGTCAACTATGATCATCCAGCCTGATCCCTTCTGCATTCATAGGCTGGAGAATTTTTCCTAGAACCTGGATTAAAGTATACTATTTAAATAGATATCTACTCTCATTTTAAAGAATTGAAGCGATGGTGAATCTACCACCTCCACTGGTAAGCTGTTCCAATATTTAATTACCCTCACAGCTAGGAAATGTTGCATTTTATTTCAATGTTGAATTTCTCTAATTTCAACATTCAGCTATTAGATGTTGTTATGCTTTTGTCGTCAAGGTCGATAACTCCCCCTCCCCCATTAGCAGATATCTTTTCCATGTGTGAATATCTATGCACAGTGATCAAGTCACCTCTCAACCTTCTCTTCAAAAAGCTTAATAAATTGAGTTCCTTTTGCCACATAGTAAGGCTTATTTTCCAGCCCCTGGATCATTTTTTTGGTCCTCCTTTGATCTCTCTCCAGTATTTCCACATTCTTCCTGAAGTATGGCCTCCATAACTGGACACAATATTCTAGTAGCAGTCTTACCAATGCTGTGTACAAATGCAAGACCACCTCCCTACTCCTACGAGATACCCTACTTCTACTAGATATTCCTCTTTTTATACATACAAGGATCACATAGCTCTTTTTGCCAGAGCATTACTCTGAGCATTTATGTTGAGGGATTATCAACAATGGCCACTAAATCCTTATCTGAGTCTCTGCTTTCCAAGACAGAGTCTCCTATCCTGTAGGTATAGTCTACGTTCTTGGTTCCTAGATGTATTACCTTAAACATAAGAATGGCCATACTGGGTCAGACCAATGGTCCATCTAGCCCAGTGCTAGAGGCTTCAGGGGGAATGAACAGAACAGGGCAATTTAACAAGTGGCCCATCCCATTGACCACTCCCAGCTTCTGACTGTCAGAGGTTTAGGGACAACCAGAGCATGGGGTGGCATCCCTCACCTTCTTGGCTAATAGCCATTAATGGATGTAGCCACCAGAAACGTATTTAATTCTTTTTTTAACCATTATACTTTTGGCCTTCAAAAAATGTCTTGGCAACAGTTGGCTGTGCATTGTGTGAAGAAGTACTTCCTTATGTTTGTCTTAAACCTGCTGCCAATTAATTTCCACTGGGTGACCCCTGGGTTCTTGTGTTATATGCAACTAACACTTCCTTATTCACTTTCTCCACACCAGTCATGATTTTATAGACCTCTATCACACCTGTACCCTTAGTAATCACTTTTATAAGATGAAAAGTCCCAGTCTTTTTAATCTTTCCTCATACAGAAGCTCTTATATACACCTAATCATTTTGGTTGCCTTTCTCTCTCCCTTTTCCAATTCTAATATATATATATTTTTGAGATGGGGTGACCAGAACTGCACGCAGTATTCAAGGTGTGCAAATACCATGGATTTGTATCGAGGCAATATGGTATTTTCTGTATTATTACACTGGTCTACAATTTTTGAGAAGTCGTCTGCTTCAGAGATAAAATGTGCTATTTATTATGTATTTTGATGTGCTGAATTCAAATATGACAATTAAAACAACTGATTGGCTACTGTTTCTAAGATATTTAAGTTTTTACATTTTATGTCTATGTATGTTGTGTAGATAGTAGAATTTTAATCATAAATTGTAAACCTAGGTCTTTTCATGTATTTATGATTGCTTTACATGATAATATTTCACCTGTCCTGTTTATGTAACACTAAAAATCAGCAAAAGGATTATATAAATAAAATTTATTATGAAACAAAAGGCAAAAAACTATTATGTACATAGTTTAGTCCTATTCAGTGTCTACTCGGTGCTTCTTGGCTTGTCTCTTGTATTCATTAAATGGAGCATCTCTTGTCACTGTCCAGCAATAGTCTGCAAGCATTGATGGGCTCCATTTGCCCTGATAGCATTTCTCCATTGTTGCAATATCCTGGTGAAATCGCTCGCCATGCTCGTCGCTCACTGCTCCGCAGTTCGGTGGAAAAAAATCTACATGAGAGTACAAAAAATGTGTCTTTAGTGACATGTTGCAACCAAGGCTTTTGTATGCCTTGAGGAGGTTTTCCATCAACAACCTGTAGTTGTCTGCCTTGTTGTTTCTGAGAAAATTTATTGCCACTAACTGGAAGGCTTTCCATGCCGTCTTTTCCTTGCCACGCAGTGCATGGTCGAATGCATCATCTCGAAGAAGTTCACGAATCTGAGGACCAACAAAGACACTTTTCTTTATCTTAGCTTCACTTAACCTTGGAAATTTTCCACGAAGGTACTTGAAAGCTGCTTGTGTTTTGTCCATGGCCTTGACAAAGTTCTTCATCAGACCCAGCTTGATGTGTAAGGGTGGTAACAAAATCTTCCTTGCTTCAACAAGTGGTGGATGCTGAACGCCAATGACTGTCGGAATGGCCAATCTTTCTTGATGTAGTGGGAATCTCTTGCACGACTATCCCATTCACAGAGAAAACAGCAGTACTTTGTGTATCCAGTCTGCAGACCAAGCAAGAAAGCAACAACCTTCAAATCGTCACAAAGCTGCCACTGATGTTGGTCATAGTTTATGCACCTCAAAAGTTGTTTCATGTTGTCATAGGTTTCCTTCATATGGACTTCATGACCAACTGGAATTGATGGCAAAACATTGCCATTATGCAGTAAAACAGCTTTAAGACTCGTCTTCGATGAATCAATGAACAGTCTCCACTCATCTGGATTGTGAACGATGTTGAGGGCTGCCATCACACCATCGATGTTGTTGCAGGCTACAAGATCACCTTCCATGAAGAAGAATGGGACAAGATCCTTTGGACGGTCACGGAACATGGAAACCCTAACATCACCTGCCAGGAGATTCCACTGCTGTAGTCTGGAGCCCAACAGCTCTGCCTTACTCTTGGGTAGTTCCAAATCCCTGACAAGGTCATTCAGTTCACCTTGTGTTATGAGGTGTGGTTCAGAGGAGGAGGATGGGAGAAAATGTGGGTCCTGTGACATTGATGGTTCAGGACCAGAAGTTTCATCCTCTTCCTCTTCCTCATCTGACTCAAGTGAGAATGATTCTGGTGCATCAGGAACTGGCAGTCCTTCTCCGTGGGGTACTGGGCATATAGCTGATGGAATGTTTGGATAATGCACAGTTCAC
The DNA here is from genome assembly GCF_013100865.1 of Trachemys scripta elegans. Classification (NCBI taxonomy): domain Eukaryota; kingdom Metazoa; phylum Chordata; order Testudines; family Emydidae; genus Trachemys; species Trachemys scripta. Next base: position 230,466,043 of record NC_048299.1, on the reverse strand, counting down.
TTTTTTTTCTTTGACACACCTTTCCCAACTGGAGGCACCTTGCAGAAGTAACAATTGCTGGTATGATCTGTTGGCTCTCTCCAAAT